>NC_058382.1:35498805-35798805 GCF_018350175.1 Felis catus | reverse complement strand
CTCACAGACTTTCTTATCCGTTCTTCATGTGGCTAAATTAGCCACACAAATCAGTTTTCAAAGCATTCAGAGACATCAACTCATCATTTCAAGGTTTTATGCACAATATTGGTATTACAAAGGAAAATGCCAAAGACCTTCTACTGAAATAATATGGGCAAGTAACAAAATGCCATCTTGTGGAAATAGTTCAGACACAAAACAGATTCAAGTAAACAAACATTTAACAACTTAAACAGTGACCAATTGATAATTTTAGTCAGTAGCTGGTAAAAAATTCTGGATTTGTGAAGGGTTCATTATTCCTTGACAAACAACTGTTCACCACAGTTTATATAAATATTTGAAAAGATACAGTGGGCACACTATCCTCTTAAAGGCACAAGAAATTTCTGATTTTCACTGAAATAACAAAACTTAATACTTCATGTATTCATTTTATTTTTCCTTTCTTTGTTGTTATATTTTGACAAAATGCAGTGGGATAACATTTTTATGTTTTTTAATTTTTATTTGAGTGAGAGAGAGACAGACAGACAGAGTGTGAGTGGGAGAGAGAGAGGGAGACACAATGTGAAGCAGGCTCCAGGCTCCAGGCTCTGAGCCGTCAGCACAGAGCCCGATGCAGGGCTTGAATTCACAAACAGTGAGATCATGACCTGAGCTGAAGTCAGACTCTAAACTGACTGAGCCACCCAGGTGCCCCATCAGTAGGATAACATTTTTAAGCCAATGAGACCTGAGTTCAATTCCACATGAGCTACTTATTTGATCCTGAACAACTTGCTTAATTTTTCACATGAAAAATTTGTAAGCATTTGCTTACAAATGCTACTTATAAATAAGTCTGTTGAAAAAATTAAATGAAAAAATATCCACTAAAGGTGTTTGACAAGTACTGGGTCCTCTGCACTTAAGGCATTGTGCAGGCATGAAAAAACTACAAAGATATTTAGGGAACACTCAATACCTTTAAATAACTGAATTTAGTAAGAGATTATATTCAAATAACTGATTTTTATTATTTTTCAAATAATATTATTGGGACCACTATGCAAAGATTGAATTAGGCCCCTTTTGTCATCAGATTCTTCTTTGCCCCACTGACATCCGACAGCAAGAGACCACTGTTCTTGACTGACAAAGCCATACCACCCCTGGCAATATTCACCATCCTAATACACATTTCCTCTGTTATCTGTTCTCTGTATACCCTCTATATGTGTTCTCTGTTATCAGGAAACATGTAAATTTAAAGGAACTAACTAAACTAATATTTGTGAGAACAGACACTATTTTTGTTTAGTATTTTATTATCAGGAAATAATAGGTATTTGACAAATTTCGGTTGCATAGATGAATGTCTGCTTTGTTCCCAACACTACTACAAGTTGGCTATGTGTTTTCTTAGTCAATCTTCCAAACTATCCTGATAGTGAAATACAGACAGTTTTACACAAAGAAAACCGAGTTCAGAGATGTTTATTGACTTGCTAAAATTTAATATACACTAAAAGACAGAGTTGGTATTTATTTCAGATCTATATAACTCCCAAATTCCTGTGCTATCATCTACTTTAGCATCCTCTCTCCCTGCATGAGGTTGAATTCATCACAAGATTTAAAAAAAGTATTGATAATGCATTAGTAAAAACCTTTATGACCTCCTGCCCAGAAAATAATGATAATGGACTGAGCATCCCCACTTACGAGACGAAGTAATTATAATAATAACTAACATCCATAGTAATAATCATCGACACTTTCAACTTTTGTTAGAGTTCCTTAAAGTTTATAATTACTTTCCACATTTGATTTAGAAATGTTAAGTGACTTGCCCAGTGTTGCATGACTATAAGTGATAGGGCCAGATTTTTCTGTGATTGTGAAGCACCTCTATGAAATAATTCCTCATCCCCTAAAAAAAATGCCAGCAATGGTGAAGAAGCAGGTACCTTGTCTGGACATTGCTTGAGAATCTTCCCATAAACTGAAGAGGGGACTTTCTCTTAATTGTCCTCTGTCACATTCTACTTGACGGCCCAGTGACATGAGCAGGCAGGCCCCCTCCTGTTTAATGAAGGCTGGTAAGTAAGCCTGGAAATGGCAGTGGATAATGGTAAGGTTTACTTCTTTAACATCTCCCTGCACCAAGTGCTCCACCAACAAGTCCATTCTATAAAACTCTATCTTCTGATAACAAAAAACATTTCAAAATAACCATAAAATATTAATTCTGGAAAATGTTTAGAAAACATATCAAGCCTTACCTAATCTTTTGCAGATGAAGAATGGGAGATACAAGAACAGACTTTTCCCAAGGAAAAGTCAAGATTAATGAGACACTCAAGATCAAGAACAGTTTCTTTCCTTCTTCCCTCCTTGCTTTCTTTCTGAAGTAACTAATCATCTGTCAAATCAATGTAGGATTCCAAAGATACAAATTATTTTCCTACATATCTGTAAGTGTATATCTCTGTTGTGAGGGGCTGGGGGTGGTGGTGCATGCACGTGTGTGTGTGTGTGTGTGTGTGTGTGTGTGTGTGTGTGTGTTTTCCAAACAGGATTCTTGCCACTGAAGATATAAGGCAGATCCTCCAGGAATTCACTATTATTAGAGAAACAAAATTGTAAATAAATTATCACCAAAAAGCCGCAGTTATACATGTCACGATAGTGATATTTTCAAGATTGAATATCCCTCCTTTGAGCCAAATCAGCTTGTTGGAGCCTTCTGTTTCTTAGTCTACAGCTTGTTTCTTCCCTCCAGATTGATTCTTATTGCCCTGTCAATTGCAACCCTCATAGGAGATCAGAGTGGATGACATTATAACCCAGAACAGACCTCAGGGACCAGACCCGGTAGCCAAGACTATGACACTCTCCTTCCATTAACCCTGACTGAGTGCTAAAGATGGAACATTTTGGTTTACAATTCCCTAAACACCTCTTGAGTTCAGCTTGCCTCAAGTAGGACCATACATCAGAAATACATTTTCCCTAGCTTCAGTGCCTTATGTTCTGGTTAGTTCTAGGGGATTCAGGTTTCAAGTACCAAACCCTGTTCTTAAAAGGCACTCTTTTAAATGTTCAAGATGTTCTATTTGTTTTTAAACTCTGTGGAAGAGATTAAACAAAAATGGTTTTCCTCTGAAAAGCTAGTATACAAACTGGATTATAATTAGTACAATCGGTAAGTACAGAACTTCTGTTTGCAGGCGGCTAATAGCCTACATCATCCAATATTTATAGCTGATACAGGTCACTGGTATCCATTTTTGCATCTAGTGAATGGTTTAGGGAAGGGGATTATTTAAAATTTTAACCAGTATGTTCTTTCCTCCTTCTCAAAAGAACAAACCCTTAATACTATAAAACATACAGGAATAAATTTTAGAAAGAACAGCTATACATCAGATTAGGGCTAGCTATTAGCCAATATTTTTTAAGTAATGGACATAGTAGCACAATAATAAATCACAAAACTCACTAAATATACATAAAATATTATATATATGTATAATATATATGCATATATATGTATAAAATATTATATATATGTATAATATATATGCATATATATGTATAATATATGTATATATATGTTTGGTATGTATATATGTATAATATATATGTATATATACATATTATACATGTATATATACATATTGGTATATATATGTATATATGTATATATACTTATACATATATATGTATATATACATATATATGTATATGTATAATATATGTATATATATGTATATATGTATAATATATATGTATATATACATATACGTATATGCATATATGTATGTATACATATATGTATGTATATATGTATATATACACATATATGTATACGTATATGTATACATATATGTGTATATATACATATATAATATGTATATATGTATATAATATGTGTGTATATACATACATATATATGTATGTGTGTGTGTGTATATATATATATATCTATCTATATCTATATCTATATATATATATATATGTATATCTCTTACCTGAGCCAATCTGAACATACTGTCTGTTATGCACATTTGGACCCTTTATTTCCATGAAGAAATATCATTAATAAGAAGAATAAGAAGATGCTATCAGGTTTCCATTACTGACATCTGTAATCACATGCTAGCTCTAGCTTCCTAAATAGTCAACATACTAAAGGCTTATGCTACATCTAATAACAGTCACTTAGACCCAGGAATAGTCTTCTGGTTTAAATCACAAAAACTCTTCATGTTAAGAGAAAGAGAAACAAACAAAAAAGAGGTTGGTGGTATTTCTAATTCTAATCTGTCTTTGCTATGTATTAAGCTTTCATCATACTCTGGAGCAAGAACAAATCATTATTGAAATGGGTGAAAACCTTGGAAGAGTTCTGTTAGATAATATAGTAAAAACACCCTCAATAAGTATTTCTTCTGAGTCATTTATACAATACATATTTTCTAACAACTGCCCTGTCCCATTCAAGATGCAGCTTCTGAGAATGCATTGGGGTTTAAGACTTGTATTCTCTTTTGGATCCATGCAAACAAATAATTAAATGTTACTGCCAGGAAAATTCTCTTTTCCTTCTCTCTTCTCCAGCCATGCGAGATGCCGAAAGGAAAAATGGCTATGGGGAAAAAGGTGGCCCCAGCCCTTGCTGTTATGAAGAAGCAGGAAGCCAAGAAGGTGGTCAATCCCCTGTTTGAGAAAAGACCCAAGAATGCTGGCATCAGACAGGACATTCAGCCCAAAAGGGACTTCACCCACTTTATCAGATCACCCCACTACATCTGGCTGCAGTGGCAAAGGGCTATTCTCTATAAATGCCTAAACATGCCTCCTGCGATTAACCAGTTCACCCAGGCCGTGGACCACCAAACAGATACTCAACTGCTTACTCTGGCCCACAAACACAGACCAGAGACAAAGCAAAAGAAGAACAGAGACTGTTGGCCTGGGCTGAGAAGAAAGCTGCCAGCAAAGAGGATGTCCCCATTAAGAGGCCACCTGTCCTTCGAGCTGGGTTTATTATTGTCACCATCTTGGTAGAAAACAAGAAGGCTCAGCTGGTAGTGATTGCACATGATGTGGATCCCATTGAGGGGCTGTCTTGCTGCCTGCCCTGTGGGGTTCCCTACTGCATTACCAAGGGGAAGGCCAGGCTGGGGCATCTGGTTCACACGAAGACCTGCACCACTGTTGCCTTCACACAGATTAATCTGGAAGACAAAGGAGGTCTGGCTAAGCAGATGGAAGCCATCAGGACCAATTACAATGACAGATAAGGTGACATCCACAGTCACTGGGGAGGCAACGTCCTGGGTCCGAAGCCGGTGTCTTGTATCACCAAGTGGGAAAAGACAAAGGCTAAAGAACTGGTCACGCGACTGGGCTAAGTGTACACCATCCAATTTTCTGTCCATAAAAGTAATACAAAATTCTCTTTCAAAAAAAATTCCATTGCCAGAATAATAGTATGGATGCAAACAAACTAACATGACATTACAGAAGAAAAAATAAATGACTCTGCTCTGGGGAGAGTCAGGAAAGGCTAATAGGAAGTTGACAATTGAGGATGAACAGGAGTATTTTAGGTTCATGTGTAGAGGAGAATAGGAAGGGATGAATGCAAAGTGGGGAGGCTGGAGAATCCTGGTGGGTTTAATTACAAGTTGTCCAACCATGAGGGAAAAGGAGAGCGGGAGTGGAGAGTAAGAGCTAATGCAATTTCTATTCCTACGTACCTACTGCATATATATAGTGCTTCAGACAAAAAAAAAATTCTTAAAAGTCAAACTGTTATTACTTTTGGTAAAGATGATTGGACTCTTGCAAGCTGGAAAAGATTCCCAGTTTTTCCTTTTCTTGCTCTCCATTATAGTTGATCTCCTCTCCCAACACAAGCCCCCACACTCCTTCTACAGTACTTGTTATGCAGACAGCTGAATGATGAAAAGTTACTCAAACAGCACACTACGAGCTAACTATTCCAAGTGTGTCTATTGACTGAAGAGATTTGCATTATGAACTAAGTCAGTGCAAAAAGACAATGGTAAATAGCAGCAAAAACAAAGAAAGAGATCATTGAAATAAAAGAAAAGGCACTACCACCACCATGTATCCATTTCTCCTCGGTTGAAATTTACCCTGGAGGAACCAATATAAACTAATATGAAAATATTGCTTTCATGGTATAAAAGAAATCCATCGGAATGGAATACTAAGTCTGTATCTCCAATAGTCAAACAGGAAAACGAGAGATGTATTCAAGTGCAATACTTCCCGTTTTTGCTGTACACACACTAAAATTCTGGAGATATAAAGATAAACAAGATATAGTCATTGCTTCCAAGGATGTAACAATTCTTAAAGGACACAAATAAGTAATTGCAATGCAAATGGGTCAAGTGTACAAAGAATAATACACAAAATGTCATAGGAGGAATTATCCTACTGTACTTGGTCGATATTATGTGGGGGAGGGAAGATAATTAACCATGAAAATTTAAGGGGTTACATTTAAGCCAGAAGGTTAATAAATGGAAATGTGGATAGGGGTTGCAGAGAATGGGGGAGATGGAATGGCCTGTCAGGAAGAGGGAATAATGTACAAAGTCTCAAGAACATGAAATAATATAACCACAGCAACTATTTCTGTAATGAGAAGGAAAAGGGATATCTATGAGATCGATGGAAAGAAGGTATGGGAGTAGGGATGGGAGGTTAGGCTGAAAATACTGCATGGAGCCAGTTTCTAAGGCCTGGTTGCTATATACCAAGAAAGTTGCACTGTATCAGATGCTTGAAATGATCAGATTTGCTTTTCAAGAAAACAAAAGTAGGGACAAGGTGAAGCAAAGAGATTTTACTTAGGAAGACCTAGGAAGAAGTTGTTTTAATAATTAGGAGTGGCAGATGCTGGAATCCAAATCAGGGTTTATATTGACTGGGATAATTTTTATAATTCAGTCAAAAAGCAACAATTAAAGAACATTTAATAATGATAAAAGTGCTAAGCCTTTCTCCCAGCCTAAAGTACTTTTTTTTAAGTAAAAGCAGTAAGGAGCTCCACAGATATCTTGCTTTCAGAAATCCCAAGAATTCCAATATATTCTTAAGACTTTGAACAGTGCCTAGCAAATATCAGGTGTTTGATACTATCTGGAGAATGAGCGAATGGATGAATGAATGAATGACTGAATGAACGAACAAACAATTTTATCTGGCATCTGACTCAGATCAGTTTCCCTAGGAACTAAACTTTGAGGTAGAGATAGGAGTACAGGAGGTGTTTGGGGAAGCACTCTCAGGAAAAACACTTGTAAGAGATCAAAGAAGCAAGGTTGGGCAGAAAAAGATAAGCCACAAAGAAGCTTCAGTTAAACCTGGGGGGGGGGGTAGTTCTACAGGGCTCCACAGTGTTATCCTGTTCTTGTACCCTAGGTCAACTAGTCATTGGATGAAGACCACCCACCTGGGTAAAGAAGTTCTCAGAGAGTGATTCAGTTCTACACTATTGTTAGCAGCCAACCAGCACTAGCTTTTGGAGAAATAAGTACCTCATACTTGATGGGGAGGTGGATGTGTGTTGTGCACTGGAGTTTCCATTACCTCCCAATTTATAAAGGAGAAAGCAAATGATTGGCTTAATCTAATAGCAGGCAGGGGGCCTCAGGAATCAAAATTGCAGTTCTTCCAGGTTAGGTCCTAGGGCAATACCAAGTACTTGTAAAGTATGGGCTAAAACGTCATACTTCCCACACTCCATTTGCACATATCCCCATCTCCCTAGGCATAGAAATTGAACACAGCAGCAGTGCTTAGCTCACAACACCCCTGAGAAGTAAGATCACATATTTCATGGTGTAGGGCACATAGTGAGCATTCACTAAATGATTAAATAGTAGTAGTATTTAGGAAGCCCTGAGATTACAAGTGTGATTTTCTCCCCATTTCTTTCCTGGTTAGCCTGCAGTGAATTATTTTGTGGAATGAAGTCTCAATTATCTGAAGTGCAAAGTTCCCTGGTGTTACGGCCCAGATTTTCTTCTATACAGTCAAACGTCTTCTATAGAATGAACATGAAATAAATATAAATTAATGGCTACAGAGAAAGGGCTAATTCCCCTAACAAGCATGGCTCTCCTGTTCAAGCATGTCACAGGAGCAGGAAGACGTGGGAGCACTTCCCAGACCAGTAAGTTTAAAGAAGTTGCTTAATCTCTCAGAACCTAAGTGTCTTCACTGATAGTAGGACCTTCTTCAAAAGATTGATTTGAAGAGTACATGAAAGAGTATCTACATGTAAAGGGCCAAGCAAACTGGCAGGGGGCACTGGCTATTTAAGGGCTTCAAATTCCAAATAATAAATTCCTTTTTGTTCTTGGTCTCTGTTAGTTTCCAAGAGACCTGGTCCCAGTTCGAGTACTTAATTATTCTCCCTGAGCTGTGTGGGCTTATATCCCCAGTGATTCAAAATCAAACAAAGTATCATGAAACCTCTTTAATTTATTATAAAGAGGAGGTGGGTTTTTAATTCAACAAAAAAGGACATAAAAGTTGAATACATTGTATGAAAACAGTTATAATGTGTTGTATTGCCAATAGTTGGAATAATGAACCAAATCATTGGTTTTGCCACGTAAACATCTTTGGACCCTAACCTTGCACATTGCTATGCAGTTGTACTAATTTTAGTACAGTGCTTGAGGGTTAGAACATTACACAACTTACATTCAAACCTAGCTCTGCCACTTTACTAGCTGTGTGATGAATTATTTAAGATCCCTAAGCCTCAGTTACCTTATTTGCAAAGTGAGCATGAATGGTAGGTAGCATCTAATGCATAAGATTTAGTGATGAATAAATAAGATAATGCATGTAAAGCTGCTTAGTGTTGGAGCTGGGATTTGACAACTCTTACCAATGTAAGCAGCCACCATTTTTTGTAAATGCTGTATTAGCTTGTTAGGGCTGCTATAACAAAACACCCCAGACTGGGCGGCTTAAACAACAAAAATGTATTTTCATACTGTTCTGGGCGTTAGAAGTCCAATATCAAGGTATCAGCAGATTTGGTTTCCCCTGAAGATTCTCTCCTTGGCTTGTAAACAGCTGCCTTCTCTCTGTACCTTCTCGTGGTATTTTCTGTGTATGTGTGCATCCCTGGTGTCTCTTCTTATAAGGAGACCAGTCACATCGAATTGGGGGCCCATCAAAATGACCTCACTTTAACTTGATCATACCTTTAAGATCTTATCTTCAAATACAGGTACATTCTGAGGTACTAGAGGTTGGAACTTCAGTATATGAATTTGGGGGGGGGGGGGACAAACCCAGCCCTTAACAACCACTTACTATTTGTTATCTACTCCATGTCAGACACAAAGCCAGAAGCCACTTTCTCTTGGACTAACCCCAAGTGTGTTCTTAGCTGTACTTCATAAATCCTTTTACTCTCTAAATCAGCTCTTTTCACAGCTTACTTACCCTTATGTTTTTATCAAAATAGAAAGGGGTTTTTTCCCCAATTATTTAAAATACATAATGTATGTTCATTATAAATATTCAGACATTATAAAATGTATAAAGATAAAGGGAAACCTACCAATAACCCTACCATAAAGAAATAACCACTATTTCCAATTTTGTATATGGCCAGAATTTTTTCTCTGTTCATACATACACATATTTGTTATTTTCCAGGACAAGGATTATACCCTACCTCTGTTCATATTTCTCTTAAAATGCTTTAGATGATTTTTTCATATCAAGAAATAAAAAAATATGTGTCACAACTTTAATACTACATAATATTTCATGGTAACTCTGTGAACATTAGTTTGTTTGCATTTTTTTTTTTTTGCTATTACAAAAAAAAAAGTTCATCCTTGTTAAAGTATCTTTGTCCTGATCACTTCTTTCATATACTTTCTTATATAAAAACGTAAAAGAAAAATTCTTAGATTTGTTTATACATATTTCCAGATTGCACTCCAGAAAGATGTTCCAATTATACTCCTAAGTGCTAACAGGTTAATATAATTGCCAGAAACGTGCTGATTTTGCATCAACCCTTTTCTACCCCCTGCTTCCCCCAACCATAACCATCCTTTTGAGAAGCCATATAATATTAATCGAACCAATATAATATGGCCCTTTCCACTCCAGTGAAAAGGCTTAAACAGATGATACAATTTGCAAGTAACACATGGAAACATATATCCAAGTGCTAAATTGCATGTAGTACAGATGCTAAGCACCCTGGGAGGCTCAACTTATTTCCTTCTGCTTTTAGTCCCCAGTCAGGGATGAAATGAAACAGATCCATGAGCTGCAATGTGTTTAATACATTGTACTAAAAGAACATTTAATCTTCTGGCTTAACTTTGGAGACATTGAAGTAAAAATAGCCCCTACCAACCACCTCTCTACTTTCACCTGGTTCCATGATCACCCTTACCCTCTAAACAGCAGCCACATTGGTTTTCTGTATGTTTCTCTAGTATCAAACTCATTGCTAAAGAAAAGCCTTTCCACTTGCTCTCTCTCACCCAAATGCTCTTCTGCCAAGTCATCTCCCAATGGTTTTTTCTCATTGTTCAGGTGTTGATGACATTCATCTCACCCATGACATCCTCAGACAGGCCTTTGCTGATGGCCCAATTAAAGGCACCTTCCATCTACTCCATTAACTTTCTTTACAGTACGTACCATGGGTGAGAATTACCTGGCTTATTTTGTACTTGTTTCATTTTGGCCTCTATACATTAAAATGTAAGCTCAACAAGGACAGTAATCTTGGGTATTTTATCGAGCACTGTATAGAATCCTATATTCCTATCTAACATATATAGTATTTCTTAGACTTTAAGAGACGTTTTTCACATTTAAGTATCAAGGTGTGTGTTATACTTAATGTCATTTAGACAGAAATTAAGATATAATAGACATTGCTTACACATGTTTAAACTTGGTCAGAGCTGCTCATATCGTCATCTCTTCACTGGAATTTGCATACTGTTGAAATTACATGTGTAGAGTTTAATTGCCATGTAAAATATCTTTGAAAATACCATGTTATGATTCAGCATTGAACTGAAAGAGTGAACACACAGAAAGTCATAGAAACAGAGTACCAGTAACAGAACGTATGTTTGACATTAGTCAAAAAAACAAGTGTAGCAAGAGGAATGATCACATTTACATATTTTCCTTTAAAACAAAAAGAAGTACCTTACGGGGCTTATGAAGTTATCCACACAGATTAAGATGTACGCCATTTTTTTTTTACTAAATACATGCAAAACCTGTGTCTATTACCTTCCAAGCAGATTTACAAATCACATTTATACATCCAAAGTGGAGCTTCACAGTACATGAAGCAGAGAGAGACAGAGAGCTTCAAGTAAAAGTAGACAAATCCCCAACTACAGTCAAATATAACTGATAGAAAAAGTAGACAGAATATCAGGAGAGACACAGAAGACTTGAAAACCACAAACAAACTTGATTTAATTGGCATTTATAGAACATGCCTCCCAACAAAAGCAGAGAATATAGTCTTTTCAGGTTCACATGGAATATTTACCAAAAAAAAAAGAGAGAGAGAGAGAGAGAGAGAGAGAGAGAGAGAGAGAAAGAGAGAGCATATTCCAAGCCATAAAAAAAAATTCAGGTCATACAGGTGTACTGGCTTACACCACACCAAAGATAAATTCAAAATGGATTAAGGACCTATATTTAACACCTGACACTACAAAAATCCTAGAAGAGAGCACAGGAAGTAATTCTGCCAACATCAGAAGTGTCAACTCTTTTTTAGATATGTCTCCTGAGATGAGGGGAAAAATAAACAATTGGGACTACATCAAAATAAAAAGCTTCTATACAGCAAAGAAAACAATCAATAAAACTAAAAGACAACCTAATGAATGGGAGAAGAGATTTGCAAATGACATCTCCTATAAAGGATTAGTATCAAAAATACATAAAGAACTGATACAACACAAAACCCCAAAAACAAATAATCCAACTTAAAAATGGGCAGAAGACATGAACAGACATTTCTCCAAAAAAGAAATATAGGTGGGCAACAAACACATGAAAAGATGCTCAACATCACTGATGACCAGGGAAATGCTAATCACAACCACCATGAGATATTACGTCACACCTGTCAGAATGGCTAAAATCAAAAACACAAGAAACAAGAAATGTCATTAAAGAGGATGTGAAGAAATAGGAATCCCCGTTCACTATTAGTGGGAATGCAAACTGGAGAAGCCACTGTGTAAAACAGTATTCAGGCTCCTCAAAAAGTTGAAAATGGAACTACCCTAAAATCCAGTAATCACATTACTGGGCACTTATCCCTGAAATACAAAAACACTAATTCAAAGAGATAAATGCACCCCTGTCTTTACACCAGCGTTATTTACAATAGCCAAACTATGAAATACAATAGCCAAACTATGTATGGTCGTGCAGCTCAAGTGTCCACTGACAGATGAATAAATAAGGAAGATATATATAATGGATATTATTTAGCCATAGAAAAGAATGGACTCTTGCCATTTGCAATAACATGGATGGAGTTAGAGAGTATAATGCTAATTGAAATAAGCCTGTCAGAGAAAGACAAATACCATACAATTTCATTTATATGTGGATTTTAAGAAACAAAAGGAAAAAGGAAAAAAAGAAAGAGAGAGACAAAACAAGAAATAGACTCTTAATTATAGGGTAAAAACTGATGGTTACCAGATGGGAGGGATGGTAAAATGGGTGATGGAGATTAAAGAGTACACTTCTCATAATGAACACTAATACAATACATTAATATAACAATAATATAATACTGTATGTTACCTATACTGGAATTAACTTGCTTTATGAATTTTTTTTAAAAAGAGAGAGGATATAAGAAAAAATTCAGGTCATAAAGTATATTCTCTGACTACAATGAAATTAAAATAGAAATCAATAACAGAAATATCTCCAGAAATCCAAAAATATGTGGAAATGAATTAAGACTCTTACAAATAATCCATAAATTAAAGAAGAAATTAACAGAAAAATTAGAAAGCTTTTCAACTGGATGAAAATTAAAACACAAAGTATCAAACTTTGAGGAATGCTTCTAAAGTAGTAGTTGAGATAAAATGTATCATGAATACTTATATTTAAGAAGATGGAGGAGGATGAGGTGGAAGGCAAGGAGGAGAAAGAGGAAAGAAAGGTCTCAAATCAACAATCTCAGCATTCATCTTAAGAAATGAAAAGAAGAGCAAATTAAACCCAAAGTTAACAAAGGAAAGAAAATTAAAAAATGAAAGCCAATAAAATAAAAAATAAAAACAAGAGAGAAAATCAACAAAATCAAAATCTGGTTGTTTGGGAAAGCCAGAAATATTGGTGAACCTCTACCACGATTTTTCAGAAAAAGAGAGAGAGGGAAAACAGATTACCAATATCATAAATAAAAGAAGTGAAATCATTATAGATTCTAAAGATAAGCAAATATTAATAATTTTATGTCAATAAATTAACAACTTAGATGAAATGGACAAATTCTTTGAAAGGCACAAAGTACCAAGGCTCACTCAAGAAGAAGCAATGTAAATAACTCATATCTATTACATTAACTGTAATTGGAGTTAAAAGCTTTCCCACAAACAAAAGTCCAGGCCCAAATAGCTTCACTGGTAAAAATCTGGCAAATATTTAACAAAGAAGTAATACCAATTCTATTTAAACTGTTGTAGAAATTTAAAAATAACAGAGTACGTTTCAATCTATTTGTATGAGACTAGCATTATCCCAATACAAAAATCAGACAAAGATATTACAAGAAAACTATAGACCTACAACCCTCATGACCATAAATACAAAAATTCTAAACAAAATTTTAGCAAAATAATTCCAACATTGTACAAAAAGGATAATATATCATGACCAAGTTGAGTTTAATCTTAAAAATGCACTATTGCTTCACTATTCAAAAATCAATGTAATTCACCATATTAATTTTTAAAAACTATATGATCATCAGGGTGCCTGCGTGGCTCAGTCAGATGAGCATCCGACCTCGGCTCAGGTCATGATCTCACGGTCTGTGAGTTCGAGCCCCGCAATGGGCTCTGTGCTGACAGCTCAGAGCCTGAAGCCTGCTTCAGATTCTGTGTCTCCCTCTCTCTGACCCTCCCCCGGTCATTCTCTGGCTCTCTCTGTCTCAAAAATAAATCAACATCAAAAAAAAACTTTTTTTAAAAAAACTATATGATCATCTCAGTAGACACAAAATACATTTCACAAAATTGAATGTTAATTCCTGATTTAAAAAAAAAAAACTCTCAACAAACTACAAAAAAAAAAGCGAACTTCCTCAACCCAATAAAGCCATCTACATAAAACTTACAGCTACTATGAAACATAATGGTAAAAGACTACATATTTCCCTCCTAAGAACAAGAACAAAACAAGGATGTCTATTCTCACCAGTTCTGCTCAGCATTGTACTGGAGGCTCTGGCCAGGGCAATAAGGCAAGGAAACGGAATAAAGGGCATCCAGTTTGGAAAGGAAGAAGAAAAATTATCTGTGTTCACAGATGACATGATTGGCTATGTAAAAAAACATGATGGAATGTGCAATAAAGCAACTAGAACTAGTAAGTGAATTTAAAAGGTCGCAGGATACAAGATCAACATACAAAATCAATTATATTTCTATTTACTGGCAACAAACAGTTGGAAGTTGACATTTTTCAATATATCATCTACAAAAGCAACAAAAATGTGAAAATATTAGAGACAAATCTGATAAAATATATGCAAGACCTGAACACAGAAAATTACAAAACGTTGTTCAGACAAACTGAAGAAGACCTAAATAAATGAAGAGATAAACCTTGTTTATGAATCAGAAGACTGAAGTTCTCCCAAACTGATCTATAACTTCAATAAAACACAATCAAAATCCAAGTAGAATTTTTTTGTAGAAATTGGCAATTAGGTCTAACACTCAAAAGCAAATACAAAGGACCTGGAATATTCAAAATAACTTTGAAAGTTGAGGATTAACAATATAATTGTAAAGCTACAATAATCAAAGGAGTTACTGACATAAAGATTAGTAAATAGGTCCATATAACAGAATAAAGAGTCCAGGAATTAGACCCAGACATACATGAACAACTGATTTTCAACAAAGGTACAAAGACAATTCAGGAGGCAAAGAAAAATCGTTTAAAAACACGGTGATGGAACAATTGGCTACCCATATGCAAAAATAAATAATAATAATCTTGATGCACACCACATACAAAAATTAACCCCAAATTGACCTCAGACTTAATATAAACTGAAAATTACAAACTTCCAAAAGAAAACATAACAGAAAACCTTTGTGACTTGAATTAGGGAAAATTCTCTTAGATATGACACTAAAATAATAATCCATAAAAAAAAACAAATTGATAGATTAGACTTTGTATTAGCACTCTCCAGAGAAACAGAACCAACAGGATGTATATATAAAAAATGAAAGAGATTTATTATAAGGAAATGGCTCAGCAATTATGGAAGCCAAGAAGTCTCAAGATCTGTAGTCAGCAAACCTGGAAACCCAGTCGTTATGTGATTCTAGTCTGAGTTCAAAGGTCTAAGAACCAGGAGAGATGTTGTTATGATTACATCTGAAAGCCAACAAGCTGCAGACTATAGAAGATAGAAAAGCCAATACTTCCATTTGAGTTCAAAGCCAGGAAAGACCAATGTCCTAGGCTCAAAGCAGTCAGGTAGGAGGAGTTCTCTCTTACTCACAAGAGGTCAGTCTTTTTGTTCTATTCTGGCCTTCAACTGATTGAATGAGGGCTCCCACATTAGGGATAACAGCACAGTGGGCTTTCCTTAGTGTACTGATTCAAATGTTAATCTCATCCAAAAACATCCTCACAAATACAGCCAGAATAATGTTAGTCCAAATATCCCATGGCCCATTCAAGATGACACATAAAATTAATCATCACAGACTTTATAAAATTTTAAAATTACTCCTCCTTCAAAGACACTTAAGACAATGAAAAGACAAGCAAAAGACTGGGAGGAAACATTTGCAATGCACATCCTGATAAAGGACTTGCATTTAGACTATATTAAGAACTCTCAAAGTTCACCAATAAGAAACCAAACAACCCAGTTTTTTAAAATGAACAAAAGATTTGAACATACTTTAACAAAGAACATACATGAATGGCAAAAAAGCATATGAAACAATGTTCAACAGGATTAGTCATTAGGAAAAAAACAAATTAAGGTCATAACTAAATACCACTACACATCTAGTTAAATGGTTAAAAAGAATTTTAAATGACCATACTAAGTGATGGCAAGAATGTGGAGAAACTTGAACATTCATATCATACCAATGGGAAAGTAACATAGTAGGATCATTTTGGAAACAATTGGGAATTTTCTTTAAAAGTTAAATATGCACCTACCATATGATCCAACCATTCCTCTTCTAGTTATTTACCTAAGAGAGTATGTCCATTCAGACTTGTGCACAAATGTTCATAAAAGATATAACTATAATAGCTAAAAACTGGAAACAATCCAGAAGTTTATAAATGGGTAAATGGATGAATAAATCGATATGTCATACAATGGAATACTACTCAACCATAGAAAGAAATGAATTATTGATATACACTACAAACATGGATGAATCTCAAAACAATTGAGCTGATTCAAAAATTCATATGGAAACATGGAGGACTTAGAATAGCCCCAACTTCTTTGAAAAAGAAGAATAAAGAATATCCTACCTGATTTCAAGACTTAATATGGAACTGCATAATCAAGACGGTATGGTGATGGTTTCCTGAATCTATATGTATGTCAAAACTAATCACATTGTACACTTTATGTGCAATTTATTGTATGTCAATTATACCTCAATGAAACTGTTAAAAGTGATTACTGCAAAGAATTATAAATTTCAAATTATATCAATAATGCAAGTGAAAAAGCAAACACTGGAAAATGATGGAGCCACATTTATTTTACTCCCTGAACGAGCCTGTTGCCACACACCGTGAGGCTAAAAACAAGCTAATCAAGTCAAATAAGGAGTAGACTGAAAAAAAATTTTTTTTCTAGAAAACGACTTGATATATACATTACAAACATGATTATTAATATACCACATTCTGTTTATTTTGCCTTGAGATATTTACTAAAATTTGTCCAAAACATGAAGCGAAAGCCTATGTGATTGGTAAATGAGTATTATGACTTATTTAGCAAGCTGATGATGTTCTTGCTTATTCTTTTTAAATTTTTCTGTGTTGTGGCAGATAGCTTTGGTAAAACATGACATTGAAATAAGTTGAACTTAGAGTCAGATCTTTGAATCATAGTGATATATTTTTAATGACAATAACAAGGTTACTTATCCTAATAATACAAAAAAGAATTATTTTTAAAATATGTGTCATTTCATTTTTATTTCATAAATAAAAAGGTCTTTTTTCCCTGTATTTATAATGTATGGGTAGACTCGCACATATCTAAAATTTGTAAATAAGCGTGCAGAAATTAGGGGAAAAATCAAAAGCAGGAATGAGCCTCTTGGGAATATTCAAGAAGTATGCAGACTGTCCAAGTGAATGCTAGTGAATTCACAGAGAATTTATGAGTACATTTCTTGCAGTTCACCCTACAGGGCTAGTTCAAGTTTGAGCTTAATAACATTGGAACTTAATAGTCCTGAAAAATATAGCATTTTGGACATATTCTATTTTGTGTTTTATAGAAAGTTGTTGAGATGTTGACCTACAACTATTTATACAAAACCCAAAAAAGACTTCAAATTGCAGAGAAAATACTGGAAACTTTCTCTAGTCCTACTGAATGGTGAGGGGCATACAGAATGTGGAATTAAGATCATGCCTCTGTCTTTCCAATCCATATTATTTATTAAGAGCAGTCAAAGCTTTAAAGAAGTCAAAGAACAATAGCTTCTCACCTAGAATTTACTAAAACCATCCCAAATCAAACAAATAGCAAATTTATTGCATTTTCTATTGTGATTGTGAAAATGTTTTGATTCATTATTAATAAAAAATTATAATACAAAATTGTATAGCGATTTCAGTTATCTGTGTAAATACATTTTGATATCTTTCTAGTTTTTTGTTATTAAAAATTTTTTTTTAAATGTTTTTATTTATTTTTAGACAGAGAGAGACAGAGCATGAGCAGGGGACGGGCAGAGAGAGAGGGAGACACAGAATCCGAAGCAGGCTCCAGGCTCTGAACTGTCAGCACAGAGCCTGATGTGGGGCTCAAACTCATGGACTGTGAGATCATGACCTGAGCCAAAACTAAGAGTGACTTAACTGACTAAGCCACCCTGGTGCCCCTATATTTAATTTTTTTGAGGAACCCCCATACTGTTTTCCACAATAGCTGCACCAGTTTGCATTCCCACTAACAGTGCATGACAGTTCCTTTTTCTCCCTATCCTTGTGCTCGGGCTTCTTTCATTCAGCACTAGACCCATAGATCAATTAGGGAATAATTTACATCTTAACAATTTTGAGTCTTCTTTACCAAATATCTATTTTCCTACCAAGTATTCAGAGCGATACATTAAAATATATGACTAAAATTGTGGACATCAATTTATTAGTTGCAGGTCTGTCCGTTTTAGTGTCATGTATTTGAAGGGTTAATGTCTATTAGGTGCATAAACATTTAGAATCATTATGTCCTCTTAATAAATTGATCCATTTATCATTATGAATTTACTTTTTTTCCTGGCAAGAGTCTTTTCTCTAAAATCTACTTTGTCTGATTTTAAAACAATTACTCCAGATTTCTTTCGATCAGTGTTAGCGTGGTATCTGTTTCCATTGTTTTGCTTTTAACCTATTATATTAAATTTAAATACATTTCTTGTAGACAGCATACACAATGTCTTCATTTTAACCAATCTAAAAATCTCTGCTTTTTACTTGAGGTATTTAGAGCATTTATATCTAAAGCAAGTATTCATATAATTAAGTTTCTGTCTTATTCTTTTCCATTAGTCCTATCCCCCATGTTCCTTTTTCCTGGTTTTCTGCCTTCTATTATATAAATTATTTTTACGAATCCAATTTATTTCCTTTGTTGGTTTATGAGCCATAATTCTTTGTTTCATTATTTCAGTGGGTTTTTTTTTCTTTTACTGCTCTAGGGTTTATGGTATTCACCTCTAATTTATCATAGTCTACCTTCAAGTGATACTATACCACTTCCTGATAGTATAATATCTTTATAATAGTATACTTTCTATTCTCTCCTTCCTCCTTTATTCTGCTGTCATCATATTTTTCTTTTTTATGTATGCTATAAACCCACACTCTGCTATTTTTGTTTGAATAGCCAATGATCTCTTAAAGACATTTTTTAAGAAGAAATAAGTAAATTTTTAAATTTAAATAAGTAAAATTCTGTATTTGCCCATAGAATTACATTTCCAGTGCTCTTCAATGTCCTCCTACATCTCACTGATGCTCTTTGCAATTTTTTATTCTCTTCTGCCTCTTCGCTTTGTTCGGTTTTTACCGTTACACCTTTTCATGTTTACTGATCTTTTCTACACTGTCTAACCTGCTGTTAACACTATCCAGTGAATTCTTCATCTCATACATTGTGTTTTTCATGCCTAGAATTTCAGTTTGGATCTATTCTAGATCTTCCATTTGTCTAACTAAATTTTAGGATATGCAGAGTACATTAAATATACAAAATGTGCTAGTGTCCTTGCCCATAATCCTAATATATGTCAGTTTCGAGTTGGCTTTATCTTTTCTCCTCACTATTAATCATATTTCCCTGCTTCTTTGCCTGCCTCATAAGTTTATACTGAATGCCAGACATTTAGAATTTACCTTGTTGCTGGGGCACCCGGTTGTCTCAGTGGGTTAAGTGTCCAACTTTGGCTCAGGTCATGATCTCACAGTTCATGAGTTCGAGCCCCGCATCGGGTTCTGTGTTCACAGCTCAGAGCCTGGAGCCTGCTTCCAATTCTGTGTCTCCCTCTCTCTGCCCCTTCCCCGATAACACACTCACGCTCTCTCGCTCTCTCTCTCAAAAATAAACATTAAAAAAAATTTTAGAATTTACCTTGTTGGGTACAGGATTTTTTGTATTCCCATATTCTTGAGCTTAGTTCTGAAATGCAGTTAAGTTACTCCAAATGACTTGATCTTTTTTTAATTTTTCTATTGATATTCATTAGGTAGCACTGAGATATGCTCATTTCAGGGATAATTATTCCCTGTTACTGAAGTAAGACCCTTCTCTGTACTCTGCCAAATGTAGAGTATGGTAGGTCCCATCAGTGCTCCAACACAGGCAAGACAGAACTAGTTCCTTGGACAGTCTGTGGAAATTTTGGAAAATTTCAATTTTAGTAGTTCAATTTATTCCCTCCTCAGGCAGACGCTAGGATGTGGGTTTTTCACCAGCTTGCTTGGTACAGAGACTAAGGGAGAGGCTCTAGCAACCACTTGCATGTTAATTCAAACCACCATCTTTGTTCTCACTGATCCCTAGGCACCTAGCATATGCCCAGTCCCATCAGTGTGCCAAGACAGAAAGACAAAAGCACTATCCTGAGCATCCCCCAGAAAAGCTGCAACGTTGGACTCGCAGTACAGCTCTTTTCCCTCCCCCAGGGAGAAGACAGGAGCTGGGGGTATCCTTCTGGTTTTATGATGCTGTGCCAGGGGTAGGGTGTGCCAGAGGTCTCAGTTTTTCCCACCCACTTCAGTGTGACTGGTTTTGCACTTGCTCAGGGTGCAGGAGTTTCTCAAATAGTCTCTGGATTTCTCACTAAGGGAATCTGTGTATATATTGTCACTGAATCAATGTGTTCAGTAGAGAAAGGAGAGGGCTCAATGCCACTATCTTGCTGAAGTCATCCCCTCCTCCTCTCTTAAATGCTAATGTCAATCTTTTGTGTGATGGTCAACAAGGACTCAGAAAACATTATGAACTGAGTTAAATGCTATAAAGCAATACAATGCTTTTCATTAAACCATTTAACCAAGGAAAGTGATTGACTATATGAGAAGGAAACAATTTCTTGAGAAAATTAATAGATGATGAATAGAGGGATATGTCTCTAAGAAAAGGAAGTGCTCCTATAAAGAACCTATAACAGGAAGAAGTGTGGAGTATTGAACCTAGAGCAAGCTTGGGGCAGGATGGTACCAGGAAGGTAGCAGGAGTCTGATCATGCACAGTTTGAAAATCTTAGTATTTTAGACTTTATTCTGAGAGTAATCAAAAAAGACTAAATGATCTTTATCAGAGAAAAACACAATCAAATTTATGTTTTGAGAAGACTGGGCTTTTTGTTCCTTCCAGAAAATCAAAAGGAAAGGGAAGCAGTAGGATGGAAAAATCTAGTAGTCCTTGACTTATATTAGTATATTGGAAGGGAGAAGAAAGAACACACCCACTGTCAGTCCACAGAACACATAGGGTTAGCATACCCTTGCCATGGAAGGGTAATACGCTAGGCAGTACTGTATGTGGTTAAAAGTGCCCTAGACCGTAGGTGGTCCTTCAGTGGCAAAGCTGGTTAAGCATCAGATTCTTGATCTTGACTCAGGTCATGATCTCTAGGTTCATGAGTTCAAGCCCAGCAATGGGTTCTGTGCATACCTGCTTGGCATTCTGTCTCTCCTTCTCTCCGTCCCTCTCCCACTTGTGCACTTGCTCTCTCTCTCTCTCTCTCTCTCTCTCTGTCAAAATAAATAAATAAACTTTAAAAAAAGGGCACCTGGGTGGCTCAGTCACTTAAGCATCTGACTTTGGTTAAGAATTTGACTTCAGCTCAGGTCATGATCTCACGGTTCACGAGTTCAAGTCCCATACCAGGTTTGCTCAAGCCCCACTTCAGGTGAGTATGAGCCCCACTTCAGGCAAACTCCACGTCTCTTTCTCTCTTTCTCTCTCTCTCTTTCTCTCTCCCTGCCTCTCTCTCTCTCTCTCTCTGCTCCTTGCTCACTTGTGCCCTCTCTCTCTCAAAAAAAAAAAAAAAAAAATTGCCCTAGATTGTAGAGTACAACAGATTCAGGTTCAATTCCTGGCTACTTATTATTTGTGAAATTCTGGACAAGTCAATTATCCCTATTTTACAGATGAAGAAACTAAAACTCAAAGAGGTTAATCAAACCTACCTCACACAGATGTAGTATGATATGTAAAACCTTTCAGTGTAATGCTAGCCCCATAATAAGTACACACAAAAACATTAGCTCTTAGGGGTAGTGGTATTGTGAAACTAAGCTGGTTCAAAAAGATTGATATATGCTCCAGGACATGCAATTGATAGATATAAAACTGCTTTTTAAAATGTACCTTTTCACGGGTGCCTTGGTGCTTCAGTCAGTTGAGCATCCAACTCTTGATTTCAGCTCTGCTCATGATCTTGAGTTTGTGAGATGGAGCTCTGTGCTGACAGCATGGAGCCTACCTGGGATTCTCTCTCTCTCTCTCTCTCTCTCCCTCTCTCTCTCTCTCTCTCTCTCTGCCCCTCCCCTGCTTATCCACACACGCATGCGTGCATGCATGCTCTCTCTTGCTCTCTCCCTGAAAATAAATAAACTTTAAAAAAATTACCTTTTCATCTTACATAGATTATTTAGCAAAAAAAGAAAAAAAATTATACCACCACAAAAAATGTCAATTTCACCCTCTGTCACAAGCATCTAAAAGTGTCATTTACGGGTGCCTGGGTGGATCAGTCCATTAAGCATCCGACTTCAGCTCAGGTGAAAATAAACATTAAAAAAAATTTTTTAATGTCATTTGAAAAACATTATTTTATTAAACAAGGTATTTTTTAACGTTTATTTTTGAGAGAAAGAGACAGGGAGCAAGTAGGGGAGGGACAGAGAGAGGGGGGGAGACAAAGAATCTGAAACAGGCTCCAGGCTCTGAGCTGTCAGCACAGAGCCCGACATGGGACTTGCACTGGGAATGGTGAGATCATGACCTGAGCCAAAGTCAGACATTTAACCAACTGAGCCATGCAGGTGCCCCTTTATTAAACAAGATTTTAAGTGATTGTGTTCTATTTCTGGATTTTCCAGCAAAAAAAAACAAAATTATTTCAAACACAAATGTTAACATCTCTGGTACTCTATGACTGTAAAAGTCTAGATCAAAGGTTACACTGAAAAACAGATTATATTCTACAATATTATAAAGTCAAAATGTTTGCTGTTGTGTCTTATTATCTATTATCATTTTGCTTTCATTCTTTCACATGAGTTGATAGTGGTTATACTGCTATTCATAACAGTCTATATTTGCAACTTCAAATAGGGAACGTGGAGATTACACCTACATAAAGTCCTTTTGAAAAATTATATGCATGTCCATTGACCTAAGTCAGTGAACATTATAGTTTATCCTACAAATATGCTGACCATCATCGAACTGACCTTCAATGGAAGATTTTAGGGAGTAGCAATTTCAGGCAGTGATCCTCCTCACTATTTCTCTATCTCATCCTTATATAGCATGTCAATTTCCTTGGAGATATTCCAGAAATTGAATATTATGAAATAAATGTTTACAATAAAAATGATTGTCTTCTCTGACTAAAATCCCAGTAAATGTGCCTTTTAGGGACAATTTTTTTTACTGTGCTTGCAATTGGACATTTTTTAAGTTTCTTAAACTTTTTAAGAAAAAGTTTACATTGCCTATGCTTGAACCAATGTAATAACATATCCTATGCTTGAACCAGCGTAGTAACAAAACCAAACGACAGCTAAAGATTTCCCTCTTATTTGAGTGTAAGGATCAAATTCTATCATGATGAACAGTACTCAGAACCCTGTTTCTACTTCAATTCATTTTTCTCCCTCTTTAGACAAATCACACGAAGCCAAAAAATCACTGTTTGTAATCAACAGCTCAGTCTCTAACACCATCAGAGTTTTCTCTGAAAATGTTGCCTGAATACTTGAAAAATCACCTTAAAATATATTTTTCAAGTGCCAAGCATAATTGGTGTAACATGAATTAGTCAAACTAATATTCAGACTGATGATGTCTATATCGAACTTGTTCAGATACTCACCACACTCTTACATGTAACACAAATATGGAAAAAGATGATTAGTGATTATGGGAGATCTAACTTTCCATGCTGACACTGATCCTTGAATTCTTCTTTTAGTTCAAAAAGTTGAGTTTAGCTCTTGGAGCCAGAGTTTGATAAAATGGGGTTATTATATGGGCGAGGTGCTATCTAAGGAAGTTTTTAGTTGATGTTTTATGAATCTCTAAGGTCATATGGGTAGTAAGAGGTGTGTCCCTACAATGTAGGTAATATAGGCTTTTGCAAAGATAAATCTCATCATATAGGTGCATTGTACACATAGTAAAGGAGATACCAGTATATTAACATGGATGTATTCAACAAGGTAGAATCTAAAGTGGACAGGTAATTACTTTTTTACTTCTGATATTTATTAACTCAGGTCTACAAAGCTGAATTAAACATACTACTCAATTATTCCATGTAAAGCCCTTTTCTTGTTTACTCCATTTTTATTTTCCCCATTATCATCAGGGCCCATCTCCTTTCTCCTCACTACCCAGTCTTGACTATATATGTGACTTTGTTAACATATAGTGTTATTTTATATGTGTGTTTGTTTTCAGCTTACATAAATGCTGATTAATTTCTTTATAGTTCAAAACTATGCACCTAAAATCAATCCAAGTTTTAGTATATGTACCCAGTTCATTGCTTGTGATGTTTTACTTATTTTACCAGAAATAGACATATAGGTTAACTCACAATTTTTATTACCACAAATGTCATGTAAACAAATTGAAATCTAAAATCAACAAAAAAGACTGTGTTAGCAGGAAGAGACAGTTCCTTGAAGAAGGGATGGTAAAATGGTAAGATAATCTTGAATATATCCCCTTTATAGGTCTATGTGACATTTTTAATGGGATGGATAACTAGAAGTGGGGATTGTTAGTCTACAGATCTGTCATTGGTAATTTCATTACTATCAAACTTCCCAAAATGGCTGTATCGTTTTTTTTTAGTATCTCTGCCAACAATGCAAGAGGGTTTCCATTTTTCCACACTCTTTATCAAAATTTGGTACTTTCTGACTTTCCATTGTTTTTTCAGTGTCATAGGTGAAATGGTACCTCATTGTTTTAATATGCCTTTTCCCCATTATAGAAAGCTTGACTATCTTTTCTCGTACTTGTCATTGTAATAGAATAGGCTAGGCCATGCTAAATTCAGTGACATAATTCAACAAGCTTTTATCTCTTATGTTGGTATATGCTCCAGAGAAACTCTCCTCCTTGTGGTTGCTATCTGCAGCTTCTATCACATGACTCTGAGATGACATGGGGAAAGAGGATAGAGAAGGCACACCAGCTCCTTCCCCTCTTGACCCAGACATGACATCTGGGTCAGATGAACTGGGTCAGAGATCATCAGCCAGAACCAGTTAGGTAACTCCAAGGAAGCCTAAGATATGGAGAGCACTGCATGAATATTTTGTGAGTACTGTCTGCCACAGTGATTTAAGCTTCCAGGAAGTCAGTATGCTATGGTTTGCTACAATATTTTTTTATGTCTTCATAATAAAAGAAAAAAAAACCTGTAAGCAATGATCAAGGAATCAATTTTGTGTGTCACTGCCAGATATAATCATGTCACTCCTCTGTTCACAAGCCTTCAATGGCTCCCCACAGCCTAACAGGCTAAACTTCTCGGCCTAGTTTTGTCTCCAGTAATGGCAGATCAAATTTAGAATGACTTTTCAATCCCATAAATTTTTGATCAGTTTTTATTCAATCTTTGCGTAAATTGGAGGATAGTGATGGTCCCTTAAGAATTGGTATAGAACTGAATGAAATTTAATAAGACTCCTGACAGTTATGTGATTGTGATTTGTAGAGCTTTCATTTTATAACCTTAAGCAATATTGACCTCAGAGAAGGATAGAATGAGAGACAAAAAGAATGAACATGTTATTCATCTTTGTTCTAGTCTTCCTACTTGATAACCGCCCCAATAAAAGTCAAAATTAATTTCTGAATTAAACTTACACCAATATTCTTTTGAGCAAGTTGACTCATTGCCAACACATTTCTTATACAATATGCAAGAAAAGATGACAGGTAAATGGATTTTATGATGAGCACATCGACAGGTAATATAAAGGTATTGATAGAAACAAACAAACAAAAAATAAGTGTCATGGGTTGAATCTCAAAAGGACAGCCTAGGGGATTTGGGAGGTCCCTTTAACATAGCCAGTTTTACTTTGAACCCCAAGAGATGGCCCTGATTCTGTCAAGCAGAAAGAACACATTTTGAAACTATGCTCTTCAATTATTTCAGTCGAGCACACAATACAAATAGCTCTTAGGGTGAGCTGAAGTATCTAGAAGTTTGTAGGCCTGCTTTAAAAAAAAATTACCTCTGCTAGATTTCTTAAAATGTCATTTCAATTATTTTTGCACAATAGCATGGCAGAAGCAACGTTTCTTCTGACTAGCTTGACACGTGGTAATTTGGGTACAGTTTAACTTTATTTATCTTTGACTAGAACAAATTGTCTCTCTGCCCTTGTTTATACAAAATGCTGTTATTTTTGTTCCTTTCATTTGTATAATCCGTGGCTTGGTTTCATCTTAAATGCTTGTAATTGTACACTGAGGCAGGCTTTTAACTGCCTCAAATTCACAGCTAAAAAAGCAAAATGGTGTGCAGAGGAGAGGTGGGAAGAGATTCAGTACACACATAAGACGTGTTAAACAAAAGCCAAGGATAATTTTTTTTTAAATACTCTGACAGAACAATGAACTAGCAAAGAGTTTCCAACTAAAAAAAAAGGAAGAAAGAAAAAGGGAAAAGTGAAGAGAAAACATTTCTAATGAAACTTGGTTCCAATTCTAATTTACACTGAAGAATACTTCCTTACGCTCATACTTATTTCTGTAAGATCAGATCAGGGAGACCAACAATCTGGCCTCACCCTAAATAGGAAAAGTTCACATGTGAAGTTAGAAGTCCTCCTTAAAGAGCACTAGCACATTAGATGATGTTCAGAAATGGCAATTACCCTTGAAAACATATAAACACATACACTACTGTGAATATAAATGTGAATTGTATTCCCTTAATTATGCTCCATTTAATTGGACCATACTGGAGTAGATCATAGAATCAGGCAAAGCCCAGAGTTTAAAAGTCACCTCAGAGGCTACTTCAACACACAAAGCTTATTTATTTTCTCTCTCCAACACACTTTATTTTAATTCTGTTGATGTACATGAAATTTTATTCACGGTTTATCTGGCCTTTGTATGCAATATCTGGATGGATTATATTATGTAAAGTCTCAGTACTGCACAGAGAAAATGAAAGAAAAAAGGAACTTACTGAGCACCCACAACTGGTCACACCTTTTACATGTATTTTAACGCTCATAATCCTCACAATTATCAAAATTTACACCTATTTAATTTGTCTTACATTCACATTTTTTGCTTTCATGTTTTATTTTTTTAAAATTAATGATGGTCCTCATAGAAACAATGGAAAGATATTCAGAGGAAACTACAAATCACCCATAATCTATGGTCTAGATATTATCTCTACTGAGCTGCTATTCATTTTCCACATGGAAGTCTTAGTTTTTAATGTAATTGGAATCATACGGGTTATACAGTTTCTTGCCCTTCAATTTTCACTGAAATCATAGCATCAACATTTTCCTATGTCATTATAAATTCACCATGATTCTGAAGGGCCCATTATGTTTCATCATTTGGATGCACCATAATTAGTCTAACCTCTCTGGTATTTGGTGGAGGGGGGAGACATTTAATTTGCTTAGAATCTTACTTTCTATGAAACCAGAATGTATCTACAATAGTAATACTGTGAACTGCCGTGGCCAGCAGCCTCTCTTTTGAGGTTATTGCTGTAACCCAGTTGAAATCTAAAGGTCAGTACAAAAAGTGCACTGGCATGAGATGAAGGGGAGGGGACAGTTCGCAGAGATAATTGAGAGTCAGCAGGATACACGGTGCTCTGCTCTCTCCTGTATTCTATTATTCTAGCCAAAATTTAAAAGGGTTAGGTTCAAAACATTTAGGCATTTATGTACTGAGCTCCAGATCTTCCTGAAGCCTAGTCAAATTTGTGCACACCTCACTAACTTCTAATATAAATTCATCTTTTTGATAATTTTGTTTTTGGTTGGACTGTGTTACAACTTGCAACCAAAAAAGACCTAATACCTATTTGCTAGTGAACAAACATATTTAGTGGCTACAACAAAGATGGTAACAGGCTCACTCTATTCTGAGAAGACCACACTGGGAGTAAAGGTAGTTCATTTAAAAGAGAAATTGAAACAGTAGGGTCCTTCCACCCAAGACAAGAGACAAGGATGTAGAGGTTTCTAAACCAGTTCCTACAAGGAATAGGAAAAGTAAATGGAAAGAGTTAGCACAGTGAGAGTTATCTATAAATGTTGAAATATTGTCTTGTATAATGTGAAATAAGTTTGTTCTGTGTGACTACATGGCTTAGAAGTTAGACAATGAAATATAAGTTTGTTTAATATGAAGAAACACATTCCAGGGGCGCCTGGGTGGTGCAGTCGGTTAAGCGTCTGACTTCAGCCAGGTCATGATCTCGCGGTCCGTGGGTTCGAGCCCCGCGTCGGGCTCTGGGCTGATGGCTCAGAGCCTGGAGCCTGTTTCCGATTCTGTGTCTCCCTCTCTCTCTGCCCCTCCCCCGTTCATGCTCTGCCTCTCTCTGTCCCAAAAATAAATAAAAAACGTTGAAAAAAAATTTAAAAAAAAATATGAAGAAACACATTCCAAAAGAGTGGAATAAAACCACATCAGGCTGCCTCAGGATGGAAGTAGTAAGTTCTCCATGACTAGAATACTTAGGTGTATATTTAGTAATCATTTGATGGATATATTAAGAAGGGAAGTCAAGATACTGTTTTTAAAAAAAAGAGCTCTATTGTGTGACATTCCAACTGACCTCCAAATTTAATGTTTGTTTTCTTATTATACAATAGGTTTAATAACAAGAAGATCCCTTCTTAAAGTTTGAAAGTATGCTTATTAGTTTGTTTCTTCAGAATGAATGCTGCCTGTATTTTCTTTGAGGGGCCAGGACAAAAGCTTGGTAGGAACATTACCAACTCATGTGCCACAAAGATTATTCTTCCAAAAAAAGAAGAAGAAAGTGTCATTTAGAATGAACACAAATTATGGCTTAGAGAGAAGGAAGTCAATATCCAGGGAGACAGTGTCAATTCCAGGAGTGAGAACAGATAAGAAATGTGAGAACAAATAACAAGATCAGGAAACTGCGAGAAAGGATCAGAAAGCAATGGAGAGAATGGGACAAGGCAAGTGGGTCAGAAATAGCACAGTGAGCACTGACCAAGTGTTACCTTTCATGGCCCTTTAGGTCAGGCAAGGGTCTTAAAGGAAGAGTAAGTAGCTCAAAAAAAGAGGAAACATGTTCATGGAGAACATAGGATAGTAGTATTTTTTATCTCAAGTGTTTACATAAAAGTGCAAAAGCAGATTTTAAGAATTTTGATACATTCGTGAATACAGAATGTATGACACAAGCTCAAAATGTTCAGAAAAAAAACACTTAAAGATTTTAAGTGCCAAATCACTTATAGAAATAAAATTTTTAAAAAACCCTAGATGAGGAGAACACACCACAGTTCTTTTAACTCTTTTGTAGTATTTAACTCGAGCTCTCCATGAAAGAATCTGCTGCTGGAAGCGTTAGCTTGCGTCCTTTGGTCAAACTGAACCCAGAGAATTGTCATGGGTTCATGACATAGAGGCATAGAGCATGCACTGTGCAATGATACAGGCTTGAGGTCAAATTCCAGCTTTGTTTTCACCATGTTGCCTTGTGAAAATGGCATGGCTTCCCAGGGCTGCAACTTTCTCGTTTGTAAATTGAGAGTTGTTCCGGGGGTTAAAGGAGAAAATACATCTGATGTATTTAGCACAGTTCTTAGAACATTCTAAGTTGCATTACAAGTGTAGGTCTGGTTAGGAGTCCTTTAAAGGTCTGGTGCATGCATCTACTTGTTAATTAAAAGCTCACTGGCTGTCAAAGCTTGGCCTGATCTATTCAGCCACTACCATTATAGAGGCTAGAGATTTTCAAAAAATCCAAGCAAAAGGTGAAGTCAATGATGGCATCCAAATAAGAAGGAATATGCCAGGTTAGAATGTGAACTTCTCATTCTGCTCTCTGAGGAGAAAAACCAGAGTGGTTTTTGTCGTAAACAGATCTCTGTATGTTGCAATTGTGTAGTGTGAAATGGTTGATGATGTTGTCCAAGGGTTAATTAGTATAAACAAAGAGCCCAGTAGAATTTGGGCCTCTCTGGACCAGGGAGGTTTCCTCTAAACCTGCTACCTACAACTGAATTAAATAGCAGCCAAAATTATTTAACTCAGATCATTTATTTTGATAAAATGTCTTCTAATTCAGCTTTCCGGGGTAAGACAGTCACTTTACTTAATTTACAGCTCTTAACTTGACAGTCTACCAAAGATATTAGCAAGACTTGGCAGCTGACCAGGGAAAGCATGCACATGTTGGGTCCGTTTTCAAAAAATGTTTTCAAATTGCAGTGACTCCAAGGTACACTTTGTGATGTATAAATGATTGCAATGGACTCATAAACAGGAAACTTGAGAGCAGAAAAAGAGAAAAGATGGAATGAAATTAGAAAATTCTTGACCTTGCAAGGAAGGTTGCAGTGGGAAAGAATAGGAGAAGTACAATGGCCACTTCAGCAAGAGAAAGAAGTATATGGCCAACATCCCAGCCCCTCAACTCCGTATGACCTATAAATTATGGGAATAACAGCAATGTAAATAAAATGTTTAAACACCTAATTCAATTTCTATGCAACAAATAAAACAGGAAGTTCCAAGAAGTAAAACGACTCACCACTTTTTTTTTTCAGAATTTATTTATTTATTTATTTATTTATTTATTTCAATATATGAAGTTTATTGACAAATTGGTTTCCATACAACACCCAGTGCTCATCCCAAAAGGTGCCCTCCTCAATACCCATCACCCACCCTCCCCTCCCTCCCACCCCCCATCAACCCTCAGTTTGTTCTCAGTTTTTAAGAGTCTCTTATGCTTTGGCTCTCTCCCACTCTAACCTCTTTTTTTTTTCTTCCCCTCCCCCATGGGTTTCTGTTAAGTTTCTCAGGATCCACATAAGAGTGAAACCATATGGTATCTGTCTTTCTCTGTATGGCTTATTTCACTTAGCATCACACTCTCCAGCTCCATCCATGTTGCTACAAAGGGCCATATTTCATTCTTTCTCATTGCCATGTAGTACTCCATTGTGTATATAAACCACAATTTCTTTATCCATTCATCAGTTGATGGACATTTAGGCTCTTTCCATAATTTGGCTATTGTTGAGAGGGCTGCTATAAACATTGGGGTACAAGTGCCCCTATGCATCAGTACTCCTGTATCCCTTGGGTAAATTCCTAGCAGTGCTATTGCTGGGTCATAGGGTAGGTCTATTTTTACTTTTTTGAGGAACCTCCACACTGTTTTCCAGAGTGGCTGCACCAATTTGCATTCCCACCAACAGTGCAAGAGGGTTCCCGTTTCTCCACATCCTCTCCAGCATCTATAGTCTCCTGATTTCTTCATTTTGGCCACTCTGACTGGCGTGAGGTGATATCTGAGTGTGGCTTTGATTTGTATTTCCCTGATGAGGAGCGACGTTGAGAGTCTTTTCATGTGCCTGTTGGCCATCTGGATGTCTTCTTTAGAGAAGTGTCTATTCATGTTTTCTGCCCATTTCTTCACTGGGTTATTTGTTTTTCGGGTGTAGAGTTTGGTGAGCTCTTTATAGATTTTGGATACTAGTCCTTTGTCCGATATGTCATTTGCAAATATCTTTTCCCATTCCGTTGGTTGCCTTTTAGTTTTGTTGGTTGTTTCCTTTGCTGTGAAGAAGCTTTTTATCTTCATAAGGTCCCAGTAGTTCATTTTTGCTTTTAATTCCCTTGCCTTTGGGGATGTGTCAAGTAAGAGATTGCTACGGCTGAGGTCAGAGAGGTCTTTTCCTGCTTTCTCCTCTAGGGTTTGGATGGTTTCCTGTCTCACATCCAGGTCCTTTATCCATTTTGAGTTTATTTTTGTGAATGGTGTGAGAAAGTGGTCTAGTTTCAACCTTCTGCATGTTGCTGTCCAGTTCTCCCAGCACCATTTGTTAAAGAGACTGTCTTTTTTCCACTGGACATTCTTTCCTGCTTTGTCAAAGATTAGTTGGCCATACGTTTGTGGGTCTAGTTCTGGGGTTTCTATTCTATTCCATTGGTCTATGTGTCTGTTTTTGTGCCAATACCATGCTGTCTTGATGATGACAGCTTTGTAGTAGAGGCTAAAGTCTGGGATTGTGATGCCTCCTGCTTTGGTCTTCTTCTTCAAAATTACTTTGGCTATTCGGGGCCTTTGTGGTTCCATATGAATTTTAGGATTGCTTGTTCTAGTTTTGAGAAGAATGCTGGTGCAATTTTGATTGGGATTGCATTGAATGTGTAGATAGCTTTGGGTAGTATTGACATTTTGAGCACGGAATGTTTTTCCATGAGTACGGAATGTTTTTCCATTTCTTTATGCCTTCTTCAATATCCTTCATAAGCTTTCTATAGTTTTCAGCATACAGATCTTTTACATCTTTGGTTAGATTTATTCCTGGGTATTTTATGCTTCTTGGTGCAATTGTGAATGGGATAAGTTTCTTTATTTGTCTTTCTGTGGCTTCATTATTAGTGTATAAGAATGCAACTGATTTCTGTACATTGATTTTGTATCCTGCAACTTTGCTAAATTCATGTATCAGTTCTAGCAGACTTCTGGTGGAGTCTATCGGATTTTCCATGTAAATATCATGTCATCTGCAAAAAGTGAAAGCTTAACTTCATCTTTGCCAATTTTGATGCCTTTGATTTCCTTTTGTAGTCTGATTGCTGATGCTAGAACTTCCAACACTATGTTAAACAACAGCGGGACTCACCACTTTCTAAAGGGTACATCAATCTTCTGACAGAACCAGAGACAGAACTATGGTTTCCTCACTTCTATGCTGTTTCCATGTTACATTTTTTTTTAATTTTAACCTTTATTTATTTTTGAGAGAGAGAGAGCATGAACAGGGGAGGGGCAGAGAGAAACAGAGACACAGAATCTGAAACAGGCCCCAAGCTGTCAGCACAGAGCCCGACAAGGGGCTCAAACCCATGGGCCGCAAAATCATGACCTGAGCTAAAGTTGGTCGCTTAACCGACTAAGCCACCCAGGTACCCCTCTGTGTTACATTTTTGAAGCGACACTACATCGTGAAGCCCATACCTTAGACATGCACCTTCAGAAAAAAATATAGTATAGACACATAAAAGCAACAGGATGTAGAGCCCCTGGTTAAAGCATTAACACTAGCAACAAAACAGCTAAGATCTGATTCCTTTTTTAGCATAGCTAGCTGTATGGCCTTGAGTGATTTACTTATCTTTCCTGAATGCTGTTTTGGTTTTGGTTTTTCATTATTTCTAAAAGATTTATGAATTAGCTGGCAGAAAGTCAGTGACATATAAATATACCAATATCACCCAATTATTGTTGTAATAATATTAAACTAAATGAAAGGACTTAGCATAGTCCCTGGCACATAGGGGATATTTTGTAAAAGGTCTTATTATAAAGGTCAGAGTTTTGAATACATCTTTCTAATCAGACTGTTAGATCTGACAGAATGACAGACCCACTTTATTCTAAGATGAACGCTGAAAACCTTAACTAGACAAAAAGGTAAAAATCTGATTATGTTCACTGACTAACTATAAAGGGCATTACAAATACAATATATTCATTTTCATACATAGATGAGGTGCAAAACCTGACTGAACCAAATGTTCCATGTTAGGTGAAGATTTGCTTTGGTTTTTTTAAAGTATATAAAAGCAAAGATTTGAGAAACCATCTGAGGAAACTGCAGTCAAGCGCTGGAGTAGATCATGACCTGTTGGCAGAGATCTTAGTTATGCTTGCTGATGACCATGCAGAAAATTTAAGGTCAGGAATCTTCCAGACTCCTTCTGAGATTCATAGCTAAACTGCTTTTTTTTTTTATGTCAAATAAGACAATAGGAGTTAAAAGTTCAAGTGAAAAGAACCTCTGTCAATCAATACACTCTTGGAGGCAGTAGTTATTAAGTCCAACCATTGTAATTTTAGCCCATCTGGACCCTAAATCAGAATCCAGGGCATGCCAGAAAAGCACAGGTCTCTGTGATTGTTGGTGATTTTCTTCCTTTGGTAGAAACTTGCAAGAACAAAAGGAAGTGGAGGCAAAATGCTTCCATTTTTTTAGTTCCATTTCTGTTGCTCATTTGGAGAAAGATCCTGAAGGAGCTACATCAATGTATTCTCCAGAGCTGAGCCATGGAACAACCATGGGTGGAGCTAAACTACAAAAGCTTACACCCTGGATAGAAGTTTCGAGAAATTGCTCTCACTAGATGCCAAATTTTCTCATTTTATTATTTGGAGATGAAAAGAGAAGAAAAAGATGTATATAACCTTTAATAGTTTTAATAGTCTGTATTTTCAGGAATCAAGATAAGTATAGAGGCAGGGGGCAACAAATTTGCCAATGGCTCTGTTTTGAATGACATTACAGAACGGCTTCCGAGTCCCCTCAACCTTGTGTCTGTCCCAACCACCAAGGCCAAAGATCCAGTCTCTAAACCTCTCATCTGTATCCCCCTAACTTAACCTCTCATAGCACTCTTTCTGAATGGCTAGTGACAAAATTAAAAACAAAAAGAAATAAAAAGCCTGATCTCTTGTTCTCTAGAAACTTGCTATTTAAAGTGGGGTTCTTGAAATTCCTTGATAGCTTGCTACAAATACAAATTCTCAGGCCCCACTGCAGATGCAGTGAATCAGAATCTGATTGTAACAAGGTCCCCAGGTGATCCTATGCACATGAAAGACTGAATAGCCCTATTCTAGGTATTTCCATCATAAAAAAAAACAAAACAAAACAAAACACAACAAAGTCTTCTGCCTGTTCCTCTATTGTGTCCAAACAGAACATTGGCAGCCAAAATTGCAAAATGATTATTTGCTAATCGTTCAGGCATTAGATAAGCCCAGCAAGCAATTCTAATTCAAATGCATCCAAAATGACCCTGCTCAACAGTAAGAGCACAATTTGTGAATTTACACCTGGCTCACATAAACCATAACTATTAATCATTTGTGGGTCTCTCCACTTAGGAGAGACCCACAAATGAGAGGCTGTGCATTGCTGATGATAATGGTTTCATGGTCTGTTAACATCCATATTCTGAATTCTAGACTGACCTTACAATAACAAGCCTATTTTTCCTGTACTCAAGCTTGTGCCAGCAACCTTCATTCTTCCTAACACTAGCATTTCACTTCTTAACACATCTGTCTTATGTTACACAGAACATGTCTAGGATTTGCCCATGAGCTTCAACCATGAATACATTGTAAGTATCTTTGAGAGAAAGGCACTCTGGAAAAAATTCCAATGCTTATCAAATAGAAAACTCATTACTCAAAGATTCCTACATTCATTTCTTGAATGGTAAACATTTCTCTTTTTTTTTTCTTTCCAGCTTTATTTGAATAGTAAATACTTCCTGAATGGTTTTTATGTGCCATCCTGGTAACAAGACACATGCAAGCTTACAAATTAACCTTGGGAGGATAGGAAAAATTAACAGATCATTATGATGCTCAGTTATATGCACTAACTAGGGAAAGTTTAGTGTAAGTACAGAAAAGACTCCCTAATAAAATCCTCAGAGATCAGAGCATATTACCTAAAGAATATGACATTTAGGTCAATGTGGACAAACAGCAACTATTAACATAAAAGAGGAAAGGAACGAATGTACCAGATTTGGGGTGGAGGGGTGGACTCAGAATGTACAAAGTACTTAAGGGGAGAGGGAACATAAAACAAGTGGGGAGCTAAGCAGAATAATCCACTATATCTACAATACAGGATGGGTCACAGACAGGGGCACAAAGGATGAGATCAGAGGGGTAAGCAGGAGACACATCATGAAGAACTTCACAAGACATGTTGATGACTTTGGACACCGAATGCAACAGGAGCTGGAGACTAAGACTAACTTATTGGATTCCTGGGGTTGCAGTCTGGAGAACAGATTGGAATAGGACATGTTCGGAGGTCAGTGCGGTGGGGGGGGGGGGGGGGGAGCAGGAGTCTCGGACATCTGTGTGTAGAACTGTTGCTTAAGGCTCAAGAGGTCAGATCAGTAATAAGAAAATGAAGTAGAGATTCTGAAGTCCAGAGGGATTGGATTAGTGCATCCCCTGAAAGAATCAGGTAAAGCCAGAAAGCAAAGGGAGCAAGAACAATGACGATGGTAAGGAAAAGGAGGTAGAAGCTGGTGAAACAGGCAATACAGGGACCAGGACCATGAACACCGAACAGGTACAAGCTGTTTTTTCAGGGCACTATGTACCCCTCCATGGAACAGCAGACCTTTAAAGGGGACAAACAGTGATGAAGAGGACACTCATTTAGTTTTTTTTAATACCACTTGTCACGCTTAGCAAAAAAATAATTTGAAGCATTTAGGAAAGTCTACAGACAAAAACACACCAAATATTTTGGATGCAGTACCAAAGTTGATCAAAATATCAACTTTCAACATTAATAGATGAAATAATTAATGAATTATCCTATAATGACTACTTGCTTCAGTGGCATGTAGGCTGAATAAGCCTAACGTGGAAAACACAAGCAAGTGTAAAATATTGAATAGCTAGGGCTAACGAAAGTTTTGGTTCCAATTATCTAAATATTTGAGCCTTGCATCTTAATTTGAGAGTGGAAAATGATGAAGTCCACACAAATTAAGCACATGAACATATGTAAGCTCCTAAGGTATACTTTACTTTCTACAATAAAAATGTTTCTGAATTGAATTGGGGACTATTAGCCAAATGTTAAATGCATATTATTGGTGTGTAAGTCTTCTGTCACACCAATTAACCCTTTGGTATTATAAATACTCTTCATTCACACCCTCCCATGCAGATTGATCAGACCAACCTAAATAGTGTGCTTGTGTGTGTGTGTGTGTGTGTGTGTGTGTGTGTGTGTGGGTGTGTGTGTGGGTGTGTTGTTCATTCTCTTAGAACCAAGAACAACTGTCTTGGAAGGGTTCTTATGATTCTTGGGAGGTAAATAACTTCCAAATTGAACATTCTGTAACTCTCAACTAGTCCTATCTCCTTTGGTGACATAATGAAGACTTAATTTTTGTTCTATCGCCTTAACATATTGTAAATTATTTCAGTAAGTTTTAAGAGTTAAATCTCACCCATTGTGGCTTGGCACCACATAGACAAAAACAACACATTTGAAGTGTTTAACTGAGGAAACCACCATGAATGTGGATAGTATTTCAAATATTTCCTCAGGTGCTTTATTTTTCTTTCCAAAGCTAAAGTAGGAGGCAAACATCATGTCTGTACTGGGTTGAACAGTGTCCCCTCAAAATTTATGTTCACCAAGAACCTCAGGATCTGACCTTATTTGGAAATAGGGTCTTTGCAGAGATATACTGTTAAGTTAAGGTGAGATCATGCTGTATTAGGGTAACCCCTAGTCCAATGACTGATGTACTTGTAAGAGAAATTTGGACACAAACACAGAAAGAGGAGAATGCTGTATGAATTCACGCAGAGAGAACATCATGTAACAATGGGGGCAAAGTTTGCAGTAATGCATCTATAAATCAAGGAATGCCAAGGTTGCTGGCAACCACTAGAAACTAAGAAGAGATAAGGAAGCAAGTCCTCTAACGTCTTCAGAGACAGAAATGGTTCCAACAACACCTTCATTTCAGACTTCTAACCTCCAGAACTAGAATAAGACATACGAAATTTCTGTTGTTTTAAGCCATTCATTTTGAAGTAATTTGCTACAAAGACAGTAGGAAACAAAGTTTATTTTTACCACCGTATTGAATCAGTTAAATACGATGCAACCGTATGAATCAGTTAAATCAGTCCAACATTCTGGACGCACCCACTGTCCTGACTTGGAAAACAAACCCTTGAGAGTCTGTTGGATGAAACTACAGTGGAGAAGAGAACCCTAGTCACAGTTTTAAATCCATCCAAATGAAATTTTGGCTCAATGTGCATTGTCTCACTTCCTTCACCCTTAAACAACAACAAAATGATGCTTTTAATTGGAATCTCTGGAAAGTTATAGGTTGTCCCAAAAGAGTGGCTCATTCAAAAACCTGAAGAGGTGAGGTTGGAAATACAAAAGGGATCTTCTTGAGTCCCCATCACAAGAGATTTGTATTAACTTTCTATGGTTGCCATAACAAATTATCACAAATTTGGTGGCTTGAAACAACACCTCTTTATTATATGGTGGTTCTGTAGATCTGAAATCTGGTGGGCTCAGCAGGGTGCTCTGCTTAAAGTCTCAGAAGACCAGAATGAAGGTGTCAGCAGGGCTGTGTTCCCTTCTGGAGGCACTAGGGGAGAATTTGTTTCCAAGTTCATCAGTTGTTGGCTGAATCCAGTTCCATTCAGTTGTAGATCTCAGGTGCTGTTTTCGCAATGGCTGTCAACCCAAGACCACCCTTAGTTCCTAGAGGCCTTTCTCCAGCTCTTGCATGTGGCTCCCTACGTGTCAGAACCAGCAAAGTTAAGACAAATCCTTTTCACAACTCTATCTCTTCTGCCCCCTCTTCTTCCACGACATCTCTGACTGGCTCTTTTGCTTTCCTCTTCCATTTAATTTAAAGGGTTTGTGTGCTTACTCGATACTCCACGATAGTCTATTTCAAGGTCAGCTGATTAGCAATCTTAATTCTACTTATAAAGCCCCTTCACAACAGGGCCACCTGGATGGCTCAGTCCGTTAAGCATCCGACTTTGGCTCAGGTCATGATCTCACAGTTTTTGAGTTCAAGCCCCACGTCAGGCTCTGTGCTGACAGCTCAGAGCCTGGAGCCTTCTTCGGATTCTGTGTCTCCCTCTCTCTCTGCCCCTCCCCTAGTCATGCTCGCTCGCTCTCTCTCTCTCTCTCTCTCTCTCAATAATAAGTAAACATTAAAAAAATTTTTTTTACATAAAAAAAAGCCCCTTCACAACTACCTAGATTAGCGTTTAATTGAATAACCAGAGGACAGGCCTCTTGGGGGATATGTTTAGAATTCTGCCTACCCCCATGTTTAAAATGACTCAATCAGACAGGCTTAATAGCCATGCCATGAGCCGATTTCTGGCATGATGAAAACTGTGCTATCTTGTGCTTGGTCAGGCTGGTAGGTCTGAATGTCCTTGGAAATACTGGCCTCCAGCAGCATTAATGCTGATCACACGATACTCTGCCCCCAAGTTCCCTCCTAAACATCTCCAAGGCCCTATCTCAGTCCTTTTGCCACACTGGAGCTTCAAGTAATCTAACTACCAGCTGTAAAAATGCAATAAACTAAGCAAAAGACCAAACAAAAAGGTGGGTGGGGGAGGTAATTTTCTGCAAACCTAATATGATACAGTCAGGCTGCATGCTCTCATTTCTGGATCATATGTGTGACTGATCTGGGTGTGAATTCTGGTTTCCTTTCTGATACATTGGGAACTCGTGCTAATGGAAGGAGCCTGGGTGCCAAGAGAAGAAGAAAACCCAATTTGTGCACTCAGGTTTGTTATTACTTAACTGCAATTATGCTTTCAAGACAGTGTTACTTTAAGAACCGCCCATTTAATTTCTTAGACTTTGAAAACCTTCTGGTAGAGTAATTGCCTGACACAGAACACCTAGGAGGCAAATTGAAATAAAAAGCCTTTTACTGAGTGGCAAAAGAAAGTATTAAATGCTTGATTAGAAGTTCTATGTCACTAATAGTGAATGCAGAAGAAAAAAAAAAAAAGCCAGATGAATCCTCCTGTCTCACATCGTATCTTCTCTGTCATTACAGAACGTACAGATTCTACATTGGACATCCCAATGTAGCTATGAAATTCTGTTTTCCTTACTGAAAACAAAGAAAGGTAATTGATTCATTTGTTCTGTTGAGTACTCCTCTCACTGAAATCACTTCCTTAAAACATTACATTATAATGCTCCAGCTCTGTATCATGTCAACACCTTGCACCTGACATAACTGGGTTCTGTCACTTGACAGAATTAAGACCTTAGGTAACTCCCTGAGCCTCAGATTTCTCATGATATGGAAATGAAAACACCCCTTTCTTGGATAGGTAAGAAGTATAAAACACAGAAAATGATCTGGCACAGAGTAGATGCTCAAACATTGAATCTCTTTTCCCTCTCTCCTGTCTCCTTGTTTATGTTCTAGTTAATCTCTGGCTTGTGCTTGCAGGAGTATTGAAATAGATTATAAATCCTCTAAAAGAAAGAACTGTACCAATGGGATTCCATGAGAAGATTCTTTGATTGGCATTTATGAGATTCAAACCCAGGAGTGCAAAAGTGACCTTGATTAAGCCAATTGCCCTCTCTGCTGCAATTTCCACAGTATAAGAGATTCTTTAAGCACGCAGACTGCCTAGCTCTAAAACGTCATGTTAACACCTATTTTTCACTTCTTTAAAGACCCTACTGAGCAGGAAGTAGACATTCAATTAATGCTTGCTGACTACTTGCCGAATGAATGTACTCAATATGATAGGCTTAGTGGCAATAGATGCTGGGTACTAATGATACTAGATTCAAGGTAATTTATTCTTCATTTTAACCAAGTATTTCTAAGAGAATTTGGAAGCAAAACAAAATTTCCCCTTGGGGGTTAGAAGACAGTAAATTGTGGCTAATGGGCAATCTTCTCATAAAGTATATTTGGATATGGCCCAGTATCTCCAGCTTCTTTTTGCTCTTGGTGATGTTATTGATTTATTTTGCTCTTTGGAGTTGGATTGCTATTCATCATGGGGAATCACACATATGAGGAAACATAGATAATTCCTAAAGGTTATGAAATCTTACAAAGTTCTTGTAGACCATGAATGCACATGAACTTCTGAGATGGTAACTAGCTCACCTGGTGCATTTCCTTAGGGGTTACTTAGTTTTAATTTACGTAAAAATAAATGCTCATATTTTAAGTGCACATTTTGATGTGCTTTGACAACATATACATCTTCACAGGGACCATCCTAATCAGAATTAACCCCAAAGCTCCCAGTGCACCTCTCCATTCAACCATCCCCGGAGAGATAACTACTTCTCCAAGTTCTATCATATTAGCTTAGTTTTATCTGCTCCAGAAACTCATATACAGAATACACAATAGGCAATGGTCATGTCTGACTTCTTTTCCTCAACAAAATGTTTTGAGAGTCATCTCTGGTGTTGGGTACATCAGAAGTTTGTTCCTTTTTATTGCTGACTAATATTCTATTGTGTGAAAACACCACAATTTGTATGTCCATTCATTTGCTGATGGACATTTAAGCTGTTTCCAGTTTTAGACTTTTATGAATAGAGCTGTGATGAAAAGCCATGCCCATTGTGGACATATTTTGCATTTCTCATTGGTGAATAAACAGAAATAAAATTGCTGAATTGTGGGGTAGATGTATGTCCCAATGCAATTTTATTCTTTTATTCATGAAGGTAAAGCTCACAAAACATTTTTCCTTCCTCTGTCCTCCATCCCATTATAGGAAATTTCATATTCATCTCCAAAAATAAGCAATGTGGATTTAGCATTCACTTGTGCCAGGAGCAGAGATAAGTTTGCTGCATGCATTATCTCATTTAATCTTAAGAGAACACTACAATTATCACCATTTACAAGGGCCCTAGGAGAAGGGCACTCGGGTAGTTCAGTCAACTGAGCGTCTGACTCTCATAGATTTCTGCTCAGGTCATGATCCTGAGGTTGTAGGATTGAACCTGTGTCAGGCGTCATCCTGAGCATGAAGCCTGCTTAAGATTCTCTCTCTCCCTCTGCACCCCCCCCCCACTAACTCTCTGTCTCTGTCTCCCTCTCTAATAAAAAGAAAAAAACAAAAGTCCTAGGAGATTAATAAGAGAAGCCATTGTTAATCTTATATGAATTAGGATCCAATAGAAAATAACTCCAGAACCTGCATTCTAACCCATTTCGTACACCTCCTTTCACAATGTTTTATATTCTCAGGACAAACTACTGAGTCTTTGGGCACTCGGTGAGTGCCTTCCTTAGTGGAAATGTTTTATTTCCTGGAGCCTCCAAATAGAAGGCATCAAGGAACCTGACTCATGAAGAGTTATTTACTCCCCCAACTATTATGGTTACCAAGTGAGAAAGTGTTAATAGCTTTCAGAAGGACACTCAATCCCTCTAACAAGAGTAAAACTTACTGTTAAATAATCCTGACTGTAAATCATCTATAATCAAGAACATCATCTCTGTGGGAAAGATTAGTACTAGTTCACAGTCTTTATAGAGTATATCAAAATCATCTGGAGGACTTGTTGAAATACATATTTCTGGTTCCCACTACCAGAATTTCTAACTCAGTAAGTCTGGGCTGGAGTCTGAGATTCTGCATTTTTAACAAGCTCCCAAGTAATGTTGATACTGCTGGTGCTCAGACCACACTTTGTGTAGCACTGGGCCAAATTATCTCTATCATTGTAATAAATCTCTGGTGAGAAACTGAGTTTTAGTTGGAGAAAGTGACTAAGAAGGTTATCTAGCCAATTAACAGTAAGCCGGGAGCTACAAGGTAATCTTTGGAGTCTTGACTCTTTATCACTGGCACTCAAAATTGGCATTTCAAGGACCAGTTAAATTACATAGCTAAATGAGAATGATGTTGATTTGCCTCAACCTTTTTTTTTAATGTTTATTTATTTTTGAGACAGCCGGAGACAGAGCACGAGTGGGGGAGGGGCAGAGAGAGAGGGAGACACAGAATCCGAAACAGGCTCCAGGCTCTGAGCTGTCAGTACAGAGCCTGAAGCAGGGCTCAAACCAAGGAACCATGAGATCATGACCCGAGCCAAAGTCGGATGCTCAACCGACTGAGCCACCCAGGCGCCCCTTCCTAAACATTTTGAGATGGATAGATGATGATGATGACGACGACGGAGGAGGAGGAGGAGGAGGAGGAGGAGGAGGAGGAGGAGGAGGAGGAGGAGTGAGGAGTAAGGTAGAGATAGAGATGATACAATCTCAGAATGCTTCATTTTTGAATGAAGGAAAAATCATTTTGAGAAAAAAAATCACTACCTTGTGCTTACTTTATATTTTCACCACAAAAGAGGGAAACCTTCAAAGGGATTCAGTGTTCTATGGGGCCGCACATTATCATTCCTTTCTGAAACACTTTTTCAGTGGTCATATAGACTCAGCTTTACACAGACCCTTCATGGGATTTCCAGACTGTTTAATTTCTTTACCAAAGCAAAAGTTTGGCAAATTATTTGATTAATTTAACCTCATTCTTCTTTGTCATTAGAACAAATCTAAATGTCTCAGCCGACAAACACCACTTTAGAAACACCCTGATCCTGATAAATGGTTTCCTTAAATGCCTTAAAAGTATTATTAGCATAGATGGTTGTTTGATTCTGAACTCCTGCTCTCCCAAGAGCCACAGGGGTGGGAACCATGATCCAGATTGGGAGGGAATTGTCATGCCCTCAGGCAGAGTTTGTGATTAGTATGCAGAACCAGTATTCATGACTGTGAATTTTTAAAGTCCTTTTCCTTTTTTTTCTTCTATTTTTCCATTTTCAGGTTCCCCAAGGAGAGCTCAATTATTCAGTTACAAAAATGGCCATTGATTATCTTGAAAATCCAGGCAAGAAAGAAAATAAGTAACAATACTGACTGCTCAGCTGCTTAAATAGTCAGCTTTTTATTAATAGATATAATTGTTTTTCACACCTTACTAAATAACACGAAAAGCAGAAAAGAAACAGTATTATTGGTGATTTTTAATCAAGTTTCTGTAAGTCTCAGTCATAAAGTAATTATTCAAACAAATGAAGGAAGACAGCATAATCCATAATGCACTAAATATCTACTGAAGGAATAATGTCTCATTTTAAGATAAAGTGCATAAATGGTACACAATTCAAGTAAAGCATCTTTTTTATGTACTTTACCACTTCATGAAAAACAAATTACAAGTAATTCTATTTAATGATGAGATGTTATGTAGAAAATAATGCACCATTACTATTTCTAATATCTTTAGCATTATGATGGATTACAATTGTTAATATTAATAATATTATTATTAAATATAACTACAGCTCATTTTATAAAGCACTTTTTCAGTGCAAAGCATTTTTTGCAGCATTACTGAGGTTAATCCACACAACCCTAGTGTCAGATTCTCTTCATTTCTTTTTCTTTTTTTTTTTTTCTCTTTTCTTTTTAAGAAACTGGAGTAAAGACAGTTTAAAGACCTAAGTGTCAATTAGCCAGTAACTAGAAGACCTGCCTAGGAATTAAATTCGTGTCTGACTCCCAAACCCATGTTTCTAGTCCCTCCCATACTACCACCAGCTGAGGTTCAAAGATAACACACTTGATTTGATTCAGTGCCCAATGAGAAGACAGAGGTGTTTCTCCATATGTTCTAGCTCCAAGTGGCATTTGGGAGAAGAGGTTTCCACTCAATGTTCCCCCACCTCAGTTTCTGGTTTTCCTTTTTTAGGCATCAACCCTTGATACCTGAGGCCCACTCTGAAATGTCTCACCAATGTTCCTACTTCTTTTTTTTTTAATTTTTTTAACGTTTATTTATCTTTGAGAGAAAGAGAGCATGAGGGGGAGTGGGACAGAGAAAGAGAGAGAGAGAATCGGAAGCAGGCTACAGGCTCTGAGCTGTCAGCACACAGCCTGATGCAGGGCTCAAACCCACGAACCATGAGATCATGACCTGAGCCGAAGTCGGATGCTTAACCGACTGAGCCATCCAGGTGCCCCCAATGTTCCTACTTCTATATCCTAATTCCTGTTCCTCTAAGTTTACTAGTGGAGAAAAGCTGTAATACTGCCTTGCCTATAACTATTAAAGTACTATTAAATACCACTCAGCCTCTAGGTCTCTCAATAGTCTAGCAAGATAGAGTAGCCAGACAGCTAATCCAATTACCCCAGGTCAAGGAAGGGGATGCACTAAATGAAGGAAACCTGAGTTCTATGTTATGTAAACGTCTTCCTTAATATTCTTTTTTTCTTAATTTTTAAATTATTTTTAAGCTTTTTTATTTATTTGTTTTGAGAGAGAAACAGCATGAGCAAGGGAGGGGCAGAGAGAGAGAGAGAATCCTGAGTAGGCTTCTCACTGTCAGCACAGAGCCCGATGTGGGGCTCAAACTCACAAAACCTTGAGATCATGACCTGTGCTGAAACCCAGAGTCAGACGCTTCACCAGCTAAGCCCCCCAGGCACCCCTCTTTCTTAATATTCCTAAAGTGGGTCCCTATTCCTTCACCTCTTCCCTTTCACAGTAAGTGTTTTAATTGTTTCATCCATATAGGTCATTCTGGTATCACGGAAGGAAGACAGACCTGGGTTATTATGCTAGTTCTATGTTTGAACAATTATGACTACACCATTAACTTCTCTGAGCCTCAAATTTCATGTCTGCAAACTGCTACAAAGAGATGTTTGGAGGATTGAAAGGAGAATTATATATAAGAATCTGGTACATCAAAAATGCTCAAATACTTAACATTTGCTTACTTCCCCTCTCCTTCTGGGGATATAATAAAAAAAAATTGGCACATGCTTATTATCAATAATATCTCAAAAGTACAGTAAAGGAGAGAGAGAGACCTAGAGGCAAATCCGTATAAACATGATGTTAAATAGTCCAGCAACTCATCTGCCTGTTTCTTTCCTTTGTTCAGAAAGTATTTACCAGCTATGGACTGTGCTTCAGGCACACATCTAGTAATCCAGACATTCAAAGAGCTATAAGACAAGAGCTCCAGAAAGTGGAGGTAGTAAATGCAAGAGACAGAAATATCTGATAAATTCAAAGATTAGGAAAGAAATGAATACAGCTGCACTGTGGTGAACCTGGAGAGGGGTAGGAAATGGCATGGCAACCAGGCAAATGCTAGACTATGGGAAGTTCTAATACAGTCCCTTCTCTGACACTGAACTTGTCATTCCCTTCGATCAAGAGAGCTTCACATTTTACAGAGCTACATGATATGAATTTTCCTTCACTTCTGGATTATCCTGTCCCTATTGGCTATTCATTACAGTGGGCTTTTTTTTTTTTTTCCTATTGTTGCTATGGAGATTCTGATTAAGTCCATATCATAAATGAAAAGTATGACCCATAGCATTTTAGACTTTTCAGGTGACCAAATCTGGCAGGACTGCATAATGGTTAAAAGCATCGCTTCTAGAGGAGAAGCAGACAAACTTAGGTCCTCAGCTGAGGCCTATGCTGGTTCTGAAACACAGAATAAGCCCTTCTCTTCTTAGTCCTATCTCCTCTTCTGCACATGGCAACAAAGGGTTCTATGAATTAAATTCTGTTCCAGTACACTTGGCACAATAGCTGACACACAAGGACCCAATGCAGGATGGTCACTGATATTACTAATATATAGTATCACTTTTCAAAATAAACATCACACTTGACTATTGCTCTCAAAAACCAGAAGGTATAGTCTTTATTTTAAGGTAACTTTGTAACTGCCAACATGTTCATCTGTGGCTTCTCTAAACTAGGTAAAATTATGAGTGACTCAAATATGAGTGATATTTGAGCAGTGATAAGTTTCTATGTCTTCATAAAGTTTCATCTTCTGATGGCAGGTGTGACTCTGACGAGAGTTGTACAGTTATGTTTTGGCAGCACCACCTTGGGCTGGAATAGCTCTTGTGCATTCATTTATTCATTCCTTAATTTGCATAGTCATTAAGCACCTATTATGCACTGGACCCTATGTTATGTACTGGCTGTAACATGGAAAAGCCTAAGTCACACTCCTTATCCACAAGAGGCTCACAGTCTAGCAAGTTTAAGAAATAGCAAGTAAAAACTTCCATTAAACTGGCTATGATACAAAAACACACACACATACACACAAAGCAGAAAAAAAGCATTTTAGAAGTAAAGATGGAGGTTATAACTTATACCGGGTTTTAGGAAAACCTTTCTGGAGGAAATCATACATGCACCAACTTTTAAAAGGTAATTACAAACTTGTAAGATGATGGAAGAAGAAAATTATATTCTAGGCAGTCACAGCTGGAGACCTAGTTAGCAGAAGAGTAGTGCTCAAAGTCACAATGGGTCATAGGGTAGGACTCAGAGGGAAAGACATGAGTATAGGACTCACATGGGGACATGAGAGAAGCAGGTTTAGGACTAAGAGATCAGACTTCCAGTGGTGGTAGTAGTTTCTGAACTCAAATCTGGGTCCAGTAACTGAGGAGCTTCACCTACTGCCCATATAAAAACCGATCAATCAGGGGCGCCAGGATGGCGCAGTCGGTTAAGCGTCCGACTTCAGCCAGGTCACGATCTCGCGGTCCGTGACTTCGAGCCCCGCGTCAGGCTCTGGGCTGATGGCTCAGAGCCTGGAGCCTGTTTCCGATTCTGTGTCTCCCTCTCTCTCTGCCCCTCCCCCGTTCATGCTCTGTCTCTCTCTGTCCCAAAAATAAATAAACGTTGAAAAAAAAAATAAAAAAAAAAAAAACGATCAATCAGATAACTTCTGGAGAATTCAGCATTGGGGGATCATCCTAGCTCACACCATGCTTAATTCTCACCTTTTCCAGGGTTAGGGTTAGGGTTAGGGTTAAGGTTAAGGTTAAGGTAAGGTTTTGGAGGCTCCAGAGTTTGAAGGCAAACTCCTTTCCAATTAGTTCAAATGTAAAGCAGAACCATAACATTGGCAAGCCCCATTCTCTAAATCTTATCTCCCCTTTTCCTGGTGGGTTCCCAGTGAGTTTAACTTATAGAGGACATTTTGAAAGCTCATCATGGGTCACTCATCCTCTCTTCTCAATCACAGTGCATGACACTATGCCTCCTATTAAGTCCCTAGACGAGTACCAAGGTCAACCAAGATGTCTATGTCCTCAAGGAACGCTTATTAAACATGCTTATGACTACATGCCAAGAGGCAACTGCTGTTCTGTTCTATCAGATCCTCTGTTCTCATCGGAGTTTTACAACACTTCTCTTAGATTTTCAGATTAAATTGTGCGTCTGTTAGGCTCTCTTATCACTCAGCATGTCTCGGAGACAATATTAGAAGCACCTTAAATTACACAGTTGCCCCCTCTACCTCTAAAATGAAGGAGTCAAAATGGACCTCATTTTTCTAATCCCTACAAACTCACACAAGCCTTCTTTCCTGAAGACTTGTATAATGCTGGTCTCTTAGTCATAGACCTGAACATATGGCTTGGTAATATCACAGAGAGAGAAAGAAAAGAATTAGCATGCAAATGGAGATGAGTCTTAGTATTTCTTTATTTATACCCCCATATCATTATAAACATGATGTGCCCTAGCCCACAGAAGATCCATACAATAGTTCATCTTCAGGCAGTCCTTTTAGGGAACTTTTTAAAAAATAAGACAAGCCATTTTATTTTTATTGACAATAGAAGGAAACCCTAAATCATGTTCTTAATTGATCCATGTGACTCTACCATCCATTAATGTATCTAATTCCATTTTCCAAAAATACAATTTCATTAGAATAAAGAAAATACAGTTATACAGAATAAGTGGATGTCCCACTTCCTTCAACATATCTGATAATTTGATTCTTTTTCTAAGTTGCTTATATTAACTACCTGACCTATCTCATCAAATAATGTGGTAGACAGAATAATGACTTTCCAAAAATGTCTACATCCTAATATCTGGAACCTGGTGACTATAAAAGATCTGTGGAGATATAATTAAGGATCTTGAAGTGAGAAGATTATCTTAGATAATCTAAATGGGTCCAATATAATCCCAAGGGTCCTTATAAGAATGAGATGGGGGGGGGAGCAGGGAAAGAGTTGTTATTCAATGGGTATAGTTTCAGTGTTCCAAGATGAAATTGTTCTAGAGTCCTGATGCAAAGCAAATGTGCATAGAGTTAACACTACTGTAATATACTATTAAAAATGGTTAAGATGGTAAATTTTATGTTGTGCTTTTTTTTTTTTTTTTTACAATAAAAAAGGGTAAGGAGGAGTCAAGAGAATTAACGTCAGAGAAGGCAAGGTGACAACAGCTGAGGTTGGAGAAATGCAGGGCTACAAGCCAAGGAATATGGGCAGCCCCTCTAAACTTGGAAAGGGCAAGAAATGGATTGTTCCCTAGAGCCTCCAAAAGGAACATAGCCCTACTTACACCCTAATTTTATCCCTACAAGATTCATTTAGGACTTCTGACCTCCAGAATGTAAGATAACAAATTTGTGTTGTTTTACGGTAAAAAGTAATTTGTTACAGCAGCCCTAGGAAATTAATACAGATAATGATAATTCCATTTGCCCATTATTTGACGCGACTTTTATACATTATACCCTTGTGTTCTTGTAACCTTCATCTGAGTTCAGCAAAATCTACGATTTCTTTTCTTCAGATAAGGAAATCAAGCTTTAGAGAGTTGAACAGATGTATCCATGAGCAAACAATGAGTTAGGGCTGTACAGCAAATCTGAGTCTTATCCAGTCACCTCTTCGCTCTAGCACACTGTCTGTGATAACAGGTCCCATGTTCACCAATTCTTGTATCAAGACTTCCGTTTATTGCCTACTCTTTCAAGATATGAAATGATAGAAATGGACATCGTGGTCCTACTATTCTGGAAGTTCCCCTTTGTATACCTGTCATGATTTATAGGCTTTAAGGATATGCTCTCATAACCCTTGGTATGGACTCAATGTTTATGGCCTCAAAATTCATAGCCTAAAGCCCCAACTCCCAATATGATGGTATTAGGAGGTGGAGCCTTTGGGAAGTAATTAGATTTAGATGAGGGCATGATGGTGGGGCCCTCATGATGGGTTTAGCATCCTTAGAAGAAAAGAAGGTGACACCAGAGCTGCACTTTCTTTGGTTGGAGACAACATCCCCAGGGGATGCAGGTGTTCTTCACCGCATCACTTCCTCCTAAGTGGAGGAAGCCCAATTGATTGATCACCACACAACTAACTCTGGGGCAACACTTGAAATGATGCTTTCTAGGTAGAACCAACAGGACACTGGGTGTTTTATGTACTTCATTTCATTTACTCTTCACAATCATCTGGTGATGCACATGCTCCAGGAATGCTGGAATGATTGATCAAGCAATGAAATGACTGATTTTACTATTTTCACCACATAAGACAAACTACTTTTTGATGACATCAAAATCTTAGCTGCCTTTGTATATCCGTGCCCTGCCCATAAGTATTAGCCACATCTGTACATTTTAAATCTTACCTGCTTCAGCCTTTACAGTTAAGAGTTACAGGAATGGCAGGGATGCTTTGCAATTAGATTTTTACATCAGAATGGATTTGATTTTTGACATCAATGAACAAACCCATTTGTCTATTCCTGCATTTCAGTACTAGAAATCCATCATAGTTATCTGCCAGCTGTTGGTTCACCCCACTCATGGCTTCTTACTGAAAAATGCTTCCTAACCTCCAGCAAAGTCCTCACTACATTTGTAGTTTGCAGGTATCTAAAGAGCCTGCATTTTTAATGAATTCCTAATGTACTCGCTCAAGCAAACAAGGAAATTATAACCATGGAACATTACATTTCAAACATTAATCATAATTACTTAATAATACCAAACAAGGAGATTTTATTACAAACTGAGACTTCTTATTTAACTTCAGAATCAGAATAATTGTCACATTTGCACATATTCTAAATGATACCACATATTTCCAAATGCCTACATTAAACAGTTTAGTCATAAAGAAATATTTTGTCAGCTAATTTAATTTAATTGCATGGCATAATCATTTCACCCATTTCTCTAAAAACAGATATTTTAATAGGAGAACTGCAAGGAGGTTATAAAAATCTCACTTTCTCAATTGCCAGGAAAGGTCTCTGCTGAAAGTTACCAGACAATTACAGATTCAGGGGGGTTCTATAGTTCTTCAATGTATTTGTTATATACCATTAGTCACCAGGTGAAGCCCTTCACTAATAGCAATACCCTTCAACAATAGCCCCAGAGAATTTAACACTGATTGATGGCAGGTCACCTGGAATTGGTTGGCAGAATTTCCAATTTTCTGTTGGGAAATTGCTTATTTCTCCAAGTCTATTCCCATTTTTACAAGTGGACAGAAGCTGAGATTATACATTATTATGTGTCTAAATATAAAATTGTGATGGATGGTGTCACACATTTAAAGAGAGTTAAGCATTTAATTTAAGATTTTAAAAGTTTAAAGAAGTTTAAAATGTATTTTTAATCTTTCTTGGGAATTCATGGGCTGATCCATATTGGGAGAAATATTGAGAGATTGCCTGAGGATTGCCACTTATATGGAGAATTATTTTCATAAAATTATCCTTTTAGATTCTCAAAGCTCTAGCACCATAACTTTCTTTGTAAATGTATCTGAGAATCCCAGCTTATCAAAGGACCGAAGGGATAAATAGATTCTTTTCATGAGGGCACTACACTAAATGTGACAGAGAGGAGAGGAAAGTAAACAAAACTCAAAAGTCACATTAAAATCAGAAGACAAAGTATGCTATTTACATTAGATTGTTATTTCTTTGAAAACATATATTAAGTGTCAATCTTATTTTTATTGTTATTTTTTAAGTAAACTCTACGCCCAGTGTGGAGTTCAAACTCACAACCCAGAGATCAAGAGTCCCATGCTCTACCAATTGAGTCAGCCAGGCACCCCTTAGGTGCCAATTTTATAAGTGTGTATTTAGGATGCTACAATATCATATACTACAGTAATATTACTCTGCAAGTATTTTGCACGCAGAAACGTTACCAAATTCTTGAATTTAATAACTGGCTATCTATATAAAGATCTTAGAGGTAGCAGGTAACAATCCAATGACAAATTTAAAATTTAGTCAATATGGGTCACTCTGCAGAAACAAACTAGCAAAACCCTCAAAATCCTTAATGCTCAACATGATTGCTTAACCTACCTGGGGACTAAAAATGCCTTTATGACTTTAGATTTTTTTACACACAAAAAACTAACTATAAAAATATAGAGAGGCACAAAGAACAAATATAAAATATTACAAAAAATTCAAAGAACAAATGAAACTGAACTCTCTCCACTCAGAAATAATTACCATTAACATTTTTGTTTCTTTTTCATACACACACAAAAACACACAAATATGTATATGGGGAGAGAGAGAAAGAGAATTATACTGAACAGTGAAGAGGCTTCTTTGCAAACTATACCTTTTTTTACTATTATGAACAACCTATCACATTAAAAAAAAAGAAAACCATATATATTTATAAAAATGCCATTTTAAAGGCTGCACAGAATTTCATTATATGGTTATCCAATGCATTTGGTCAATAACCTACTGGTGAACATTTTGTTTGTTTTGCTTTTGTTATTTATTCATTCAACAAATATTTATGGAATATATGTTCATTGCTCAATAGTTACCTCGTCCCAGACTGGAAATGCAAGGCCTCTGTTCTCATAGCGTTTACATTGTGGGGACTGAAAGATAAACAAGAAAAACAACGCACACAAATAAATATGGCAGTTGGTGTTTAAGTCCTGCAATAAAACTATCATAATCATAATAAAGATAATTATAATCATAATCATAATAAAAATAAGAAGATAGTAGCAAGAAGCAGTGGCTGCTCTCTAGCAGGTGACCTACAATCAAGGATCTGAATGGGGTATATGGCGCTAGCCATGTGGAAATCTGAGTCACGAGCCTTTCAAATTCAGTTTATGAAAGACAAAAGAGGGAGTGTGTTTGACTTGTTAGTATAACAACAATTGTTTAAAAAATTAAAAATAAACCTTTGCATCTAGCTCTTTACACATACATTTATATCCATAGAAGACATTCCTAGGACCATATTTGTGAGGTCAAAGTTATGCTCATTTTTAAAAAATCAGAATTCTTTCAATATTTTGTGAAAAGAATTTTTATGGAAATAGACTGAAAAACAGAAACCCTCCATGTTATACCTCATTACTTCTTGAGAATCTCTGCAGATTAGTGCACTCTCAAGCATCTGCTATGTATATTTCTGTCATTTACATGTACAACCAAGCCTATAATTTGACATTATTCAAGAGTTGGTGGTGATAAATGTCAGCATGCTGTGATTTGCAGGACAGTTACTTTGCACACGTTCCCTACCAGACTATGGGCTCAGAAAGGATAAGACCCTGACTGCACCACTATACATGACAGCACTGCACATTCTAGAGATCCTATGACTGTGTGACTGATGTTGTATTACGTTACCTTTTTTATATTAAATTTACTCCTGAAGCAGTAAGAATGGTGACCATATAGTCTCTGTCTCCTCAGCATCCAACATAAATGTCTACCATGCAGTAGATGCTCTACATGTACTTTGGATGCATGAGTAAATAAAAACATCTTCACCAGGGGTGCCTGGGTGGCTCAGTCGGTTAAGCATCCGACTCTTGATTTCAGAGCAAGTCATGATCTCATGGTCATGAGATTGAACCCCGTATCAGGCTCCATGCTGCGTGTGGAGCCTGCTTGAGATTCTTTCTTTCCCTCTCCCTCTGCTGTTTCCCCTCAAATTAAAATATATATATATATACATCTTCACCAATATTATAACTGAGATAAGGACTAGCTCATAGCCAGAGTAATAATGATTTTTAAATGTTCAATAAGTCATCAAAATGGACCAACGATCTTTAGCCCCAGGAGTCTCTATGACTTCTACTTGTTCAGTGGTCACTCAAAGAATGGATATTGTCTTAAAGGTCTCTCATCTTAAAAATCATTTTAATCATATGTACTAATACCACAGTTCCCAGCATGCTTTACAAAACAAGAAATATAAAATACTTCCCAGCAATTACAAATCATGTGTGTATATGTATTGAATGCCTACTATCGGCCGGGCATTGAATTAGGAGCTAGAGATGGTGTGCTGACATGGTTCGTGTGCATGAGAGGAGACATGTGAGCACATAGTTCCAAGGATGTGATACTTTCCCTTCTAGTTTTAGAAAGACAGTCTTCCCAGAGAATACAAAAATACTAATTCAAAGGGATACATGTACCCCAATGTTTATAGCAACACTCTCAACAATAGCCAAATTATGGAAACAGCCCAAATGCTCATCGACTGATGAATGGATAAAGAAGGTGTGGAATATTACTGAGCCATAAAAAATGAATTAAATCTTGCCATTTGCAACAAATGGAGGGAGCTAGAGAGTATTATGGTAATTGAAGTAAGTCAGATTATATGATTTCACTCATATGTGGAATTTAAGAAATAAAACAATCATAGGGGAAGAAAAGAAAGAGTAAACCAAGACACAGACTCTTAACTATAGAGAACTGATGATTACCAAAGGGAAGGTGGGTGGGGATATGGATGAGACAGGTGATAGCGAGTAAGTGGTGCTCTTGTGATGAGCACCAGGTGTTTTAAGTGTTGAGTCACTATTTTGTACATCTGAAACTATTATCACACTGTGTTTACTAACTGGAATTTAAATAAAAACTTAAAAAAAACCACAGTCTTGTTGTTTGTTTGTTTTGTATTAAGGAAGGGGATAAAAAAGGAAAGTTAAATTTACTGTCTCACATAAATATCAAACTGGCCAAGTGAGCAGAAGTGGAGCCTCAAAGATCCTGCCTGGTCTGTCTCCTGCCCATCTTTTCCATTTCTCCTGACACTCCTCACCTTTACTCACGATTTATCAAAAATAGATCTACCCTATGATGCAGCAATAGCACTGCTAGGAATTTACCCAAGGGATTCAGGAATACTGATGCATAGGGGCACTTGTACCCCAATGTTTATAGCAGCACTCTCAACAATAGCCAAATTATGGAAAGAGCCTAAATGCCCATCAACTGATAAATGGATAAAAAAAATTGTGGTTTATATACACAATGGAGTACTACGTGGCAATGAGAAAGAATGAAATATGGCCCTTTGTAGCAATGTGGATGGAACTGGAGAGTGTGATGCTAAGTGAAATAAGCCATACAGAGAAAGACAGATACCGTATGGTTTCACTCTTATGTGGATCCTGAGAAACTTAACAGAAACCCATGGGGGAGGGGAAGGAAAAAAAAAAAAGAAGTTAGAGTGGGAGAGAGCCAAAGCATAAGAGACTCTTAAAAACTGAGAACAAACTGAGGGTTGATGGGGGGTGGGAGGGAGAGGAGGGTGGGTGATGGGTATTGAGGAGGGCACCTTTTGGGATGAGCACTGGGTGTTGTATGGAAACCAATTTGACAATAAATTTCATATAGTGAAAAAAAAAAAACAAACTAAGGGTGTTGTATGCAAGTGATGAATCACAGGAATCTACTCCTGAAGCCAAGACTACACTGTATGTTAGCTAACTTGACGGAAAAAAAACAAAAAAAAAAAACAAAAACAAAACAAAACAAAAAAAACTACGATAAACTAAGCCCTTTCCCAGACTCGAGACCTTGGTATTACCTATCTTCTATGCTCATGCTCTGAACAATCAGCTTCTCACTTTCCAGCATGATGGGTCCCTGGTCTTTGAGGCCCCACCATCAAAGTCCCCTTACCAGTGATGCATTTCCTGACCACCCCATGTTGTGTCTCCCTTCTCCCATACATGCTTATTTCTCCTTCACAGCCCCCATTTCATTTCCATCATAATTCTTATAACTAGCTGTGGTGCCTTTGTTCATTACTTTCTTGTTTCCCTGTTGGCTCCTCCCATCTCTGAACTATGAGTTCCAGTTACCAGGCTTCTCCTGCTGACCTCAGTGCCCAGTGCAGTACCTGCTGTATAAGGGACACTCAGTAAATATGAGGATAAAAATACATCTAAAGGAATGCAAGAATGCAGGAGGAGACTTTGATTATAGGCATCCCACAACAAACCGGTTTCCAAATATGACCTACAGCATGTAACTTGAACAACATTCCACAGAAAGGAGCATGCCCTAAAGAACTTCTTAATGCCTGCTCCAAAGTTACCATATATTTGAGCACACACTCACTAAAGTGAATGATACAGAACATGCGATGATACACTTTTAATCCTTATGCAAAGCATAATATAGCATAATATAAGAAACCAGTTTTTTCTTGCAAAACATCACAATTCACCATTCTAGTCAGAATAGCTACACACCAAGCCCTGCTGGCAACATGTTTACAATTTCTCTTTTTTTATACAGTTGTTTTTTTATTTTTTTAACATTTACTTATTTTTGAGAGATAGAGTCAGAGCACAAGCAGGGAAGGGCAGAGAGAGAGGGAGACACAAAATCTGAAGCAGGCTCCAGGCTCAGGGCTGTCAGCACAGAGTCTGACACGGGGCTCGAACTCACAGAGCACGAAATCATGACTTGGGCTGAAATCAGATGCTTAACTGACTGAGCCACACCCCTGTTTACAATTTCTTTATCCACCTCTTCTTTGGTGTGCTGCCATCCACTTGCTAACTACACAGTCCTCAATATCAGATCAATTCCAGGAATCTGACTCTGGTAAGCAGTGAAGGTGCCCTTTTTCTTTAGCAAGTCCAAGAACTACTTTTACTGTAATTAGTCACAATGGTAATTCTATTTCATTCAATGTATTCACTGTCATTTGAAATTATATTTTTTATTTATTTTGTCTCTCTTTCCAATCACATGGCAGATACATGAGAGTAGAAATCTTGTCACAATTGTCCTCCTTATATCTCATATACCTCTCCTTATATCCCCTCCTTCTATCTCCTCACCCTACGCCATCCCCAGTGCAAATAGTACTGGACTCAAATCTGGCACTTGATAAATTTCTGAATGAAAGAGCAAACAATTGAATGAATGAACAAATGAACTGGCTCTCAGTGTTGCCTATGGATTCCATGTGTAAGGCATCTTTTTCTTTCAGTCTGTTTCATCAACTTTAGCTGTTCTGGGGTTACCCATGTAAATGGGAAAAATGTAGAATCCTAGCTTCAGTCAACAGTCTATAGTTCTAGAATAAATCCAAATTACATGATGTTAGAATTGTGTCCTATGTTCCTCGTATGCAAACTAAGTGCAGCAGATGCTGCCATGGCTCTGAGACCATCTGCAGCTCCTTATATACCAAGGACTGCTTCTTGGGTCTGTTTTTAGAATATGGTAATACGACAGTGTGTAGGAATTAATGCCCCAGAAGCAGCTCTCAATCAATGAGCGGTAGACGTTGGAGGATTAAATCCCCGGCTTCCCCAGCCTTCAGTGGAACAATTCTGAGGCATGTTCTATAGAGGACCTCCAGTGGTATTTGAGCTCCAGTTGCCCACAGCAGACACCACTAATTAATAGAATTTTTTGGTTTTCCTCCCTTCCTGTCTACCTTCCCCATTCCCTCAAAGAAAATAGAAAACCTGGGATCATTTCCCTGAGATTGAACCCAAAACCCTGTCTCTGGGTTTCCTCTTAGGACATTACAAGGTTAGACATTGGAAAATAATATAAGTACCTATCACATAAGGCTGTTGAAAAGATTCATGGAGTTAACACAAGTAAAGAATTCCTGGGATGTAGTCTGTGGTCCGTGAGTGTTATCTACTAGTTATTTCTAGTATTACTTATCTCCTCTAACCCCAAAATTCGCCTTAAATTTGCCAATCTTGGTTCTCTATTTAAGCCCACACCCTTCTTCTTGATAGTTGTCTCAATCCCCAATTAGTCTCTGAAATTTCTACACTAAGTTGAACTCCTTCTGAACCATTGGTAGTTGCCATTCTATTTGTCCTTCCCAGAAAGAAACCAAGGGCCATCCTCAACAGCTTCAGAGGCAGCAAAGCAAAATTGCACAGATACAATTAACAAGACTTACATTACTGCTGAAAAACAGACGAAAAGACTCAGATTTTCCAGCTTGGCCTTTTTTCCTCTGGAAAAAATGTATTGCTAAAGCAACTCCTAGGTGGGCATTTAAGGACCATTATAGTAGATCCAACTGACCAAGTATATATGTTGCTGGGTAACTCACTCTCCTTTTTTACTGGTATCAGGGCTCTAACTTTCTTGGATTAATTTTCAGCTAGGATTCATTCTAGAACAACTACAGAATGTATGACTTTACAAAGCAGCTGTGTCAATTCCCTTAAGGTATTATGAGCAATGACTTCACTATATAAAAATCCTCCGAATGTAGGCTGGTAGTCAGCTTCTTGCTATCCATTTTTATCCTCTCTCCCAACCATCAAAGGATATCAAACATTATGAGTATACAACAAATACATCTTGATGGGTTGGTATTAAAATTATGAAACAGTAAATTGTCTTTTACATACTGGTATCTATGAAACAATTAGATGATCTTTATGTAGACTAGCTGCCCCCAAATAGAGATATTAAAATACCTTTATGATGGATTAGTCTGACATAATTGTGATGTGTAAAATGATGATGACTTCATTTTTTTTTCAATTATTTTAAATTGTGGTAAAAGATACATAACACAAAATTTACCATCTTAACTATTTTTAAGTGTATACTTCAGCAGTGTTAAGTGCATTCACACTGTTATACAATCAACATCCAAAATTCTTTTCACCTTACAAAACTAAAACACTATACCATATTACACAATTCTTTTCCCCTCCCTCTGAGACCCTGTCAACCAGCCTTCTATTTCCATCTGTATGACTCTGACTATTCCAAGTATCTCATATCAGTAGAATCCATAAAGCATTTGTCTTTTTGTGTCTTAACATTATGTCCTCGAGGTTCATCCATGTTGTAGCATGCATCAGATTTTCCTTCCTTTTTAAGGCTGAATAACATTCCACTGTATGCATATACCACATTTTGTTTATCCAGTCATCTGTCAGTGAGCACTTAGTTTGCTCCCAACTTTTGGTGATTATGAATAATGTTCTTATGAACATCATTGTGCGAATACCTCTTCAAGACCCTGCTTTCAACTGTTAGGTATATACATACAAAGGGAATTGGTGAATCATATAGTAATTATGTTTTTAATTTTTCTGAAGAATTGCTATGCTGCTTTCCCGAACAGCTTTGCCACTTTATATTTTTACCAACAGTGCACATGGCTTCCAAGTTCTCCACAGGCGACTCCATTTTTTAAGCTCTGAATGTTACCACATCTTGGACTTCATTTTCTTTTAAGCTTCCTTATTCACTATAAGGATCCTGTTTGCATACTCTTATTTACCTTTGAACAATTTTTGAAAACTAATATTCACTGAGTATCTACTTTTAATCCTGGATATTTTTTTAATAAGTACTAGCCCCTATCCTCTAGAATCTCTCTGACTAGTTAAGACATGAAAAGATACTTGAAAAAAAACAATGTAATATGAAACTGTCATCATACACATATATAAAAAATACTATAAGAACTTGTAGAGAGTGATTACCTTTGTTAGAAGAATGTCCATTGAAGTTTCAAAAAGAAGATAGCATTGTGGTTGAATCTAGACTGCTGAAAAATTTCAAGTTGAAAAAAATAGTGTAAGGGAAAAGTGCATTACAAATTAGCCATAACATATACTAAGGTAGATGAGTATGAGAGACTAAGATCAAGCCAGTGGCAAAGACAATTAAATGTCATGCAAATGTATTTTTTATGTTTGCATCAACAACGCATGTATAAAAATTTCATTCATGAAAATATAAAATGGAATGGAGATAAAGTCTACCTACCAGGATTAGTTGCTTTTTCTAAACCAAGCCCAACCCAGACTCAGACTACAAAGCTTAACACTGTTGTCAAACCACTGAAATTCACTAAGTCATCTGGGATTGTGACAGGGGCAGAAAGTAGACATCCCACAGTCAATCTGATATGGAGTGTTTAAAGTGTTTAAAAAGCCTAATGAACCATGCATCCATTAATCTGGTTATGTCGTAGAACCATTGTTACCCTAATTAAGGGCCTCTCCGTATGGGGCACCATGATAGACACTCCTGAAAAAGAGTCCTCATCATACTTGCATGATTAAAATCAAAGTCACAGAAAACTGATGCAGACAGATTCCAAGGACATCCAAATGTAAAGTTCCATCCAATTATAAACCCATATAAAGGTATATTTTACCTACATGTGCACATACATATATATTGCACATATATATATCTTTCAAAACTATTACTGAGAGTATCTACATATATCTTAGGAAAGAATGCATACTGTAGAACAGAGGATAAGTAGGTGTCATTGGCAGGTATGTATATTAATAGAGTGGATCAGTGGACCTTTGGGGAAAAGTCATTACTTCTTGCATTTATCAGGAAAGTTCACTCAAGGATGTTTTGGGAAAGTTCAATTTTTAAAGATAATCATCTCCTTCCTACACTTTGCACATAAAGAGGTAACCATTAAGGTAGTAAATCATAGATCACAGTTAGTTAGCATAACCTAGATAGCAGAAAAAGGCATTTTTCACAGGTAAGAAGTAAGAAATTTACTACCTAAGTAATTTTATCAGGTGACTGATAATTTTCACCCATGGAAATAAAGTATGAAACACAAACCTCTCCCTCATATTTGGGTGCATATGAGCTAACCTTATTTTCTCTGTCCCCAGAGCCAACACTTATGTAATTATTTGATATATATAATTTTTTTTATCAAAGGCATTGGGGCACATCAGTGAGAACTTTCAACCACCTTGAAAATGACTTTTAGAATATTTCATTAGCAGACTGTCTTTCAGAGCCTGAGTTGACATTCATGTTTCTTCATACCAGTCTTTCATCCATAAAACCCTTTGTTCTACTGAACAGTTTCCAGACAATGTAGGCAATAAAAAAAAAGAAAGAAAGGAAAGAAAGCATCCATTCCAGTATTTGATCAGTTTTATTCAAATCTCATCTATTAATAATCTTTTGAGATCTTTCTAAGAATTTTATTTCCTTTCTTTTGGTATCATATTATTTCCTAAAAAAAGCTCTCCAAATTTAATGAAATGGAAACTTGCTATTTCATAGGAAATAGGCAAAACTCATGGTTAAATTTTTTTCTATTTCTATCACTTTCAATAAAGTTTATGGGAAAATAACTGCTGTGATGAGCTCAAAGATTTATTTTTAATTACAAAAATTTGAATTTTTAGCAAATAATTAGGAAAAAAACACCCAGTTGTTTAAATAGCATTTTATACGCACCAAAATAAATGTTTAAAATGAGATCATCTGAATAGCCAATTAGATATTTTTAATATTTTAATAAAAATAAAATGTCAAATGAGTATTTTGAGGAACAAAAATATTTATAACATATCCTATAAATTGGGTTTGTTTTAGAACCACAAAGACAGGACTATGTACAACATAGAAATCCATGTGTCTAGTCTCTGCAATGCAAGAATCATGCTGGCTTCTTCAACTCTTCCAATATTTATGTGCAGATCTATATCATTTTAGCTGATGTAGTTTGGAAGCTTAAAAATGAAGCTGTTACTAAACAGGTAAAATTTTGATGTGTCTTGGCATGCACATGTACACCCTGTGTGAAATATGTACATTTCAGAAGCAGAAAATTCTGCTTCTGCCTCACAGCTAGGCCTAATAATTCTACTACAGTAATTTAAACAACCATTTGGAGTTTGCTCTTAAAAGTTAAACACAAACCATTAAAATCTGAGAAACAGCAAGCTCAATTTGATTTATTATCTTTTATATGTTATGCTTCTGCCTATTGGATAAAAGGCTCCAGCAGCCAGACTGAAATTTGCCAGGTTCGTTTTCTTAATAGAGATATTGATTTTGCCTTTTGTTCTAGAACTTAGAATATCCCAGTTTCATTATGTTTTAATATTTTGTTGTTCAAGCTAGTTTAATTTTATGGTACTTCATAACATTACATTTTGTGAATGAAAGAAGAAGAAGAAATAGAATTTGCTTTCAAACAATGTAACTTAGAAGAGAGAAATGGAAATTATCAAAAAATTCAAGAGTTAGAAGCAGCAAGATTCTCTTTATACTTTTCTTTCAAAAAATACAACTGAAAGCTCCTAAATATGTCAAAATACTTCTTTCTTAATTTAAGTTTTTACTTTAATTCTAGTTAGTTATCATACAGTGTTATATTAGTTTCAGGTATACAATATAGTAATTCAGCAGTTCCATAAATCATCCTGTGCTCATCATGACAAGTGCACTCCTTAATCCCCATCACCTATTTAACCCATCATCCCCATGCCCCCTCACTTCTGGTAACCATCAATTTGTTCTCTATAGTTAAGAGTCTGTTTCTTGCTTTGTCTCTCTTATTTTATTTCCCCTTCGCTTGTTTGCTTTGTTTCTTAAATTCCACATATGAGTGAAATCGTATGGTGTTTGTCTTTCTCTGACTTATTTTGCTTAGCATAATACACTCTAGCTCCACCCATGTCATTTTAAATGGCAAGATTTCATTCTTTTTTATGGCTGAGTATGGCATTGTATATATAAACCATATCTGCTTTATTCATTCATCATTCAATGGACACTTGAGCTGCTTCCACATCTTGGCCATTGTAAATAATGCTGCTATAAACAGAGGCTCATGTATCCCTTTGAATTAGTGTTTTTGTATTCTTTCAGTAAATACCAAGTAGTGTGATTGTTGGATCCTCAGATAGTTCCATTTTTAACTTTTTGAGGAACCTCCATACTGCTTTCCACAGTGACTACACCAGTTGACATTCCCACCAATGGTGTATGAGTGCTCCTTTTTGCATGTTACTGTCCAGTTTTCCAAACACAGTTTGTTGAAGAGATATTCTTTTTCCCACTGGCTATTCTTCCTGCTTTGTCAAAAATTAACAGACCATATAATTATGAGTTCATTTATGGATTTTCTATTCTGTTTCATTGATCTATGTGTCTATTTTTATGCCAGTACCATACTGTTTTACTATTGTTTTGAAATATAATTTGAAGTCTGGAGTTGTGATGCCTCAAGCTTTGCTTTTCTTTTTCAAGGTTGTTTTAGCTATTCAGGGTCTTTTGTGGTTCCATATGAATTTTAGAATTGTTTGTTCTAGTTCTGTGAAAAACACTGTTGGTATTTTGATAGGGATTGCATTAAATGTATAGATTGCTTTGGATAATATAGACATTTTAACGATAATTGTTCTTCCAATCCATGAGCATGGAATACCTTTCCATTTCCTTGTTTCATCTCAAATTTCTTTCACCAGTGTTTTATGGTTTTCAGAGTACAGGTCTTTCACCTCTTTGGTTCAGTTTATTCCTAGATATTTTATTATTTTGAGTGCAACTGTAAATAGGATCGATTCCTCGATTTCTCTTTCTGCTGCTTCATTATTGGTGTCAAGAAATACAACAGATTTCTATACATTGATTTTGTATCCTACAACTTTACTGAATTTGTGTATCAGTTCTAGCAGTTTTTTGGGGGAGTCTTTAGGGTTTTCTATATATATTATCATGTCACCTCCATATAGTTAAAGTTTTACTTCTTCCTTACTGATTTAGATGCATTTTATTTCTTTTTGTTGGCTGATTGCTGAGGCAAGGACTTCCAGTACTATGCTGAGTACAAGTGGTGAGCGTAGACATCCTTGTCTTGTTCTTAACCATAGGGGAAAAGCTCTTAGTTTTTACCCATTAAGAATGATGTCAGCGGTGGACTTTCCATAGATGGCTTTTATTACGTTGAGATATGTTCCCTCTAAACCTAATTTCCTGAGGGTTTTTATCATGAATGGATGTTGTGCTTTGTCAAATGCTTTTTCTGCATCTACTGAAATGATTGTATGGTTCTTATCCTTTCTCTTATTGATGTGATGTATCACATTGATCGATTTATCAATATTGAACCACCTTTGCAACCCAGGAATAAATACCACTTGATCATGGTGAAGTATTTTTTAATGTATTGTTGGATATGGTTTACTAGTATTTTATCGGGAATTTTTATATCTGTATTCATCAGGGATATTGGCCTGTAGTTCTCTTTTTTAGTGGTGTCTTTATCTGGTTTTGGTATCAGGGTAATGCTGGCATCACGGAATGAATTTGGAAGTTTTTCTTCCTCTTCTATATTTTGGAATAGTTTAAGAAGAATAGGAATTAGGGGTGCCTGGGTGGCGCAGCCGGTTGAGCGTCCGACTTCAGCCAGGTCACGATCTCGCGGTCCGTGAGTTCGAGCCCCGCGTCGGGCTCTGGGCTGATGGCTCAGAGCCTGGAGCCTGTTTCCGATTCTGTGTCTCCCTCTCTCTCTGCCCCTCGCCCGTTCATGCTCTGTCTCTCTCTGTCCCAAAAATAAATAAAAAACGTTGAAAAAAAATTAAAAAAAAAAAAGAATAGGAATTAACTATTCTTTAAATGTTTGGTAGAACATGAAGCCATGTGGTCCTGCATTTTTGTTTGCTGGGAATTTATTGATTACTGACTCAATTTCTTTGCTGGTTTTCAGTCTGTTCAAATTTTCTATTTCCTCCTGTTTCAGTTTTGGTAGTTTTTATGTTTCTAGGAATTTATCCATTTCTTCCAAGTTGTCCAATCTGTTGGCATATAGGTTTTTGAAATATCCTCTCCTGATTGTTTGTATTTCTGTGGTGTTGGTTTCAAACTACTTCTTAAACAAGAGAACAAGATGCTCATAGAGTACCTAAAAGCCACTTTCTACCCCCTTATAGCCAGTTAGACAGGAACTACTTTCCAGTCTTAGACATCAGATACTGTAATATCAGACTGGAAATGGAACCAGTTAAATTGGAGAAAAAAACATCAAAAAAGCCTTCTGAAGGAAACTCATGGAGAGAAACAGCTTAGCAATTAACTTAAATTCACATGACAGATGTTCCAACACTTACAAAGTTAAGATGACTTGTCAAACAAGAATCAAACTCTGTCCTAATAAGAGGGGTTAAAGCTCATTTAAAGAAACTACTTACTGAAGGTGCAAACAGGATGGTAAACATGAGATGTAGAGTATATACTGAAGACATATGGGGTCATCAACGACTTTTTTTAGCTTTCCTAAATATAACCAAATCGTGTTCATATGTCAGATTATGCTTTTGGAATGTTTCTACAGGTTTTGAACATTTGAACATTTTTGTATTCAGTAATTTTCACTGAGCACCTTTGATGTTTCAAACAGTGAACTAGGCATTGAGGTTATATTGACATTTAAAGTAGAGTCCCTACTCTGGGGCAGACAGAGCTTACATGCACATACATCCTCTTACAGATTGGTCCTAATGAATGCCTCATTATACTGACCGGGATTGTATCCTATTCACAACTGAGGAAAACTAGAGAGAGAAATCATGGGAAACTGAGGCACTATTTTGAGTGAGTCACTTTGCATTTCTCACCATATAATCATAAATAAGGGTCTGCCATCTTAATTCATATCTGCCATACATTACCCAAAATTAATTTCCAGTCACTCCCCAAACTCTCCCTTAACAGCATCTCCTCCTCTTCACTCCTGCTGCATCCCTGATTTATTCTCCACAATCTACCTGCTACCCCACTGTTGCCCTGAAAGCTCTTCCACCAGAGTCCCCAGTGACCTCTTCTGATGAATTCCAATAGATATTTCTCAGTCTGTGCTGTATTTCATTTGCCCCTTTGATGTGCACTCCCATCTCTCTCCCAATCTGCTCCACACCAGAGGCTGATCTGTACAGACTACTTCACAGATTCTCTTGCTTCTGATTGGGCGTGGCCAGTGGAGAGTACATGCAAGAGAGTGAGGGAAGAATCAAGATAGTGTCAGGGTAATCCCCATCCAGCCTCAACCTGCAACGTCTCTCAATCAAAGGTTGGAGCTCTCTTGTGCCAGGTTCTGGTAACTGCTCCCTCTTCTTGCCCCACTGGGCTGAGGAGCAGTCATGATCTCACCCTCTTACCCTCGCCCCAGTGAAAGCCACTGTCACATGGAATTTCCCCCACACTTTGGTAAACAGTCACTTTATTAAGTTCTCCTCAAATTAACCCATTTGAGAGCTCAATCCGTTTCTGGCTGGCAGCCTGACAAACTACAGTCCTTATCGCACTTGCCTGCTCTCCAACATTTGATAACCAATGTCCACTCTCTTCTTATCTCTGACTACTTGCTTAGTCTCCTTAATGAGTCTGTCTTAGTGTGGCCAAGAAAGAGTGACAACATTAATCTTCAACAGCCCTCCCCCATAAACATAAACATAACAGTCTGAATAAAAACAATGTGCTCTGATGGAAACATAACTTCAAGACAAGTTCCCTGTGCAGCGCCCTTTCTCTCCCTCCCTCCCTCTCTCTCTCTCTGTCTCTCTCTCTCTCTCTGTCTCTCTCTCTCTCTCTCTCTCTCTCTCTCTCTCTCTCTCTCTCACACACACACACACACACACACACACAATCCAAGTTTATTTTATGCTCTTGGGCACCTCCAAAGAATAAATTCTAGATTCACTCAGTGATTTCTCATTCTCTGCTTATCCCTTAAATAATGTCACTTTCCATATGTACATTTTACATTCTCCATGCTTTTTTTTTATTTTATACATTCTTACTGTGATACTTTAAGTATATGGGTTCAATTTACATACAAACGCTGAACACTTTCCAAATTCTTACCACTAAACTAGTCCTGTCCTTCTGAGTACTGGGCAGTCCCTTTAGGAGGCTCCAAAGAATCTGAAACTCAACAAATTCAAGCCAGAATCATTAAGAGCTCCCAAAAACTTTTGCATTCTCCTATTCCCTATCCCAGTGAATGGCACTGATATCAGCTCAGAAGTGCAAGACAGAAATCTATGAGCTGGCCTTGATACCTCTTACTCCACTGCCCTTCACCCATTAAGTCAGTCAGACATGACCATTGCTTCCATCCTCTTTTTTTTAATGTTTTATTTTTTAGAGAGAAAGAGGCAAAGTATGAGTGAGCAGGGGGAGGAGCAGGGAAAGAGGGAGACACAGAATCTAAAACAGGCTCCAGGCTCTGAGCTGTCAGCACAGAGCTGATCGCAGGGCTCGAACTCATGAACTGTAAGATCATGATCTGAGCCAAAGTCAGACACTTAACTGACTGAGTCACTGAGGCACTCCAGTTCTATCCTCTTAATTACATCTTAAACCTACCTTTCTCCTTTCCTCAACCTCATGGCCTCCTAACTATACCAACTGAATCAAACCTCACCATTCTATAATCCATCTTCCATATCTCTTCTCTCTTTCTAAAGAAAAAAAAATCTTATCCTGTTACTCTCCCTCTATATCCTTCAATGACTATATTGCATTCAGGAAAATATATTTGAACTTTCAAAACCCTGCAAGACCCCTACCTACATTTCTAGTCTCATATCTTCACAATACATATATATCATAAAATCTAGTCACTTACAATTAATGTTATATGATCACGTACACGTATATATGTACAGGCGTATTTCCAGACTCTCCATTCTGTTACAGTGTTCTATTTGTCTATCTTTATGCCAATAACTGTCTTTATTGTAGACTTATAAAATTCTCTTTGCTACCAACACACACAAGCCATAGTCTGGGTGCTCAGTGCTGAATATTTCCTCATTGGTACCACTTAGTCCGCATGTCACAAGTTTGTGTGTTGTATTTTCCTTTTCATTCAGCTCAAAATACTTTCTAATATCCAAAAAATAGAAATGGAAGGAAAACGTCCAAACTCTTTCTATGAAGGCAGCATTACCTTGATTCCAAAACCAAAGACCTCACTAAAAAGGAGAACTACAGACCAATTTCCCTGATGAACATGGCTGCAAAAATCCTCAGCAAGATTTTAGCCAACCAGATCCAACAATACATTAAAAAATTACTCACCACGACCAAGTGGGATTTATACCTGGGATGCAGGGCTGGTTCAATATCTGCAAAACAATCAATATGATTCATCACATCAATAAAAGAAAGGACAAGAACCACATAATCCTCTCAACAGATGCAGAGAAAGCATTTGACAAAATACAGCATCCTTTCTTGATAAAAACTCTTAAGTAGGGATAGAAGAATCATACCTCGAGATCATACAAGCCGTATGTCAAAGACCCAATGCTAATATCATCCTCAATGGGGAAAAACTGAGGGCTTTCCCCCCTAAGGTCAGGGACAAGACAAGCATGTCCACTCTCATCACTGTTATTCAACATAATATTGGAAGTCACAGCCTCAGCAGTCAGAGAACACAAAGAGATAAAAGCAACCAAATTGGCCAGGAGGAGGTCAAATCCTTCACTCTTCACAAATGACGTGATAATCGATATGGAAAACCCAAAAGATTCCACCAAAAAACTGCCATAACTAATCCATGAATTCAGCAAAGTGGCAGGATATAAAATTAATGCACAGGGGCGCCTGGGTGGCGCAGTCGGTTAAGCGTCCGACTACAGCCAGGTCACGATCTCGCGGTCCGTGAGTTCGAGCCCCGCGTTGGGCTCTGGGCTGATGGCTCAGAGCCTGGAGCCTGTTTCCGATTCTGTGTCTCCCTCTCTCTCTGCCCCTCCCCCATTCATGCTTTGTCTCTCTCTGTCCCCCCAAAAAATAAATAAAACGTTGGGAAAAAAATTTAAAATTAATGCACAGAAACAAGTTGCATTCCTATACACCAAGAATAAAGCAACAGAAAGAGAAATCAAGGCATCGATCCCATTTACAATTGCACCAAAAACCATAAAATACCTAGGAATAAATCTAACCAAAGAGGTGAAAAATCTATACACTGAAAACTATAGAAAACTTATGAAAGAAATTGAAGAAGACACAATAAAAATGAGAAAATATTCCATGCTCCTGGATAGGAAGAACCAATATTGTCAAAATGTCTATACTACCCAAAGCAATCTACATATTCAATGCAATCCCTATCAAAATAACACAAGCATTCTTCACAGAGCTAGAACAAAAAATCCTAAAATATGTATGGAACCAGAAAAGACCCCGAATAGCCAAAGCAGTCTTGAAAAAGAAAACCAAAGCAGGAGGCATCACAATCCCAGACTTCAAGCTATACTACAAAGCTGTAATCATCAAGACAGTATGGTACTGGCACAAAAACAGACACTCAGATCAACGGAACAGAACAGAGAACCCAGAAATGGACCCACAAACATATGGCTAACTAATCTTTGACAAAGCAGGAAAGAACACCCAATGGAATCAAGACAGTCTCTTCCGCAAGTGGTGCTGGGAAAACTGGACAGCAACATGCAGAAGAATGAACCTGGACCACTTTCTTACACCATACACAAAAATAAACTCAAAATGGATGAAACACCTCAATGTAAGACAGGAAGCCACCAAAATCCTCAAGGAGAAAGCAGGCAAAAATGTCTTTGACCTTGGCCACAGCAGCTTCTTATTCTACATGTCTCCAGAGGTAAGGGAAACAAAAGCAAAAATGAACTATTGGGACCTCATCAAAATAAAAAGATTCTGCACAGTGAAGGAAACAATCAGCAAAACTACAAGGCAACCGACAGAATGGGAGAAGATATATGTAAATGACATATCAGATAAAGGGTTAGTATCCAAAATCTATAAAGAACTTATCAAACTCAACACCCAAAAAACAAATAATTCATTGAAGAAATGGGCAAAAGACATGAGTAGACACTTCTCCAAAGAAGACATCCAGATGGCCAACCGACACATGAAAACATGTTCAACAGCACTCATCAGGGAAATACAAATCAAAACCACAATAAGACACCACCTCACACCTGTAAAAATGGCAAACATTAATAACTCAGGCAACAACAGATGTTGGCAAGGATGCGGAGAAAGAGGATCTCTTTTGCATTGCTGGTGGGAAGGCAAATTGGTGCAGCCACTCTGGAAAACAGTATGGAGGTTCCTCAAAAAATTAAAAAGAGAACTACCCTATGACCCAGCAATTGCAATACTAGGTATTTATCCAAGGGATACAGGTGTGCTGTTTCGAAGGGGCACATGCACCTTTTATAGCAGCACTATTGACAATAGCCAAAGTATGGAAACAGGCCAAATGTCCATCGATGGATGAGTGGATAAAGAAGATGTGGTATATACACACCATGGAGTATTACTCAGAAATCAAAAAGAATGAAATCTTGCCATTTGCAACTACATGGATGGAACTAGAGGATATTATGCTAAGTGAAATTAGTCAGAGAAAGACAAATATCATATGACTTCATTCATATGAGGACTTTAGGATACAAAACAGATGAACATAAGGGAAGGAAAGTAAAAATAATATAAAAACAGGGAGGGGGACAAAACATAAGAGACCCTTAAATATGGGGAACAAACAGAGGGTTGCTGGAGGGGCTGTGGGAGGGAGGATGGGCTAAATGGGTAAGGGGCATTAAAGAATCTACTCCTGAAATCATTGTTGCACTACATGCTAATTTGGATGTAAATTTAAAAATAAATTAAATAAAAAAATTTTTAAATGCTTTCTAACATTCCTTTCGATTTCTTCTTTAATCCATGGGTAATTTAGAAATGTGCAATCGAGTTTCCAAGTATTTAAGGGTTTTCCAGGTATCTTTTTGTCATTCGTTGGTAATTCAATTCTGACATGGTCAGAGAACACACGTCATGTTTTGATTCCTTTTAAGTTTATTGGGATTCATTTTATGGTACAGAATATGGTCTAACCTGATAAATGTCCCATGACTCAAAAAAAATCTGTTTATAGGAGTATTATTTAAATTTCATTTAGATCAAGGTGGTTGATTAGTACAATCAGTAAGCTTTCCATAGTTTTATTGACCTTTTAATTTTCCTTTTCAGTTACTGAGGAGAGATACTAAAATAACCAACTATAATTGTGAATTTGTCTAGTTCCCCTTGCAGTTCCACCAGTTTTTACCTCATATATTTTGAAGCTCTGTTATTAGATGCTTGAACAAATAGATTGTTATGTCCTCCTAATGAAATTGAGCCCTTTTTATCATTATGAAATGATCTTCATTTACCCTTGTAATATTCTTTGCTCTGAATCCTATTTTATCTGATATTAATATACAGTCTAGCTTTCTTTAGCTAAGTGTTAGCATTGTATACCTTTTTCATTTCTTTTATTTTAAATCTATTTCCATCTTTGTAAATTGTGTGTCCTATAGGCAGCATATAGTGGGATAACGCTTTTCTATTCAATCTGATCATCTCTGTCATTTAGTTTTTTTTTTTATTTTAGCAGTTACCTTGAGGCTATACACACACACACACACACACACACACATACATATATACACACACATATATATATACATATATCTTATGTTTAAGTTATCACAGTTGATCTTCAAGGTGTATTTTATCACTCCATAGGAAGAATTAATATCTCACAAGAGTATATTTTCATTTATCTCTACTCAGCATTTGTCATACATTTCATTCTTACATGCTACAAATTCCACAATACAATGTTTTATTTTTAAGAGTCTACAACTTCCTAAATCAATTTTAAAAACAAGAACATAGAGGAGCCTGGGTGGCTTAGTCGGTTAAGCGTCCGACTTTGGCTCAGGTCATGATCTCACGGTCCATGAGTTTGAGCCCCGCGTTGGGCTCTGTGCTGACAGCTCAGAGCCTGGAGCCTGTTTCAGATTCTGTGTCTCCCTCTCTTTCTGCCCCTCCCCTGTTCATGCTCTGTCTCTCTCTGTCTCAAAAATAAATAAACGTTAAAAATTTTTTTTTAAATAAGAACATAATCTTGTACATTTATCAATGTAGTTAGCATTTCCAGTGCTTTCCATTCCTTTGTGTAGATTCATGCTTCCATCTAATATGATTTTCTTTGTTTCTGAAGAACTTCCTTTAGCAATTTTTATAATAGAAGTCTGCTGGTAATTAGTTATTTCAGCTTCTGTAATTCTGAAAGTCTTTATTTTATCTTCCATTTTCAAATACATTTTACTAGGCATAAACTCTAAGTTGACATAGTTATTTTGTTTAATTATATAAAGATGATATGCCTCCATTTTCTCAATTACATTCTCCAATGAAAAGTCTACTGTTATCTTTCTCTTGTAGTGTATGTATTGTGGCTTTTTCTTCTGCCTCCTTTAAGAATTTCTCTTTATTAGTGGTTTTAAGCGATTTGCTTATGATGTGCCTTGGTTTAATTTTCTTCATTTTCTTTATGCTTGGCATTATTTGAGATTCCTGAATTTTGGGTTTATAGTTTTCAACAAATTTGGAAAATTTTTAACAATTATGTCTTCAACTATACGTTCTGTGTCCCTCTTCTTGCAGACTCTAATTACATGCATGTTAGGCCATAAGTTGTCCCACAGCTGATTCTTTTTCTCGTTGCCTTTTGTTTTGGATATTTCCTATTGTTTTATCTTCAAGTTCACTAATCATTTTTTCTGCAATGTTTACTTAATGTTACATTAATTTCATTAAGTGTGTTTTTTTTTTCATTTGAGACACTGTAGCTTTCATCTCTAGAAGGTTTATTTGGTTTTTTTTAATTTTTTCATATTTCTGCTTAACTTTATGAGTGTATGGAATAAAGTTATTGGAACGTTTTAATGTCATTTTTGGTTAATTCTATTATTTGTTAGTTCTGGGTTAGTTTCAATTGGTTAATTTTTTTCGATATAGATTGTATTTTCCTGCTTCTTTATCTGCCTCACAGTATTTTATTGGATGCCAGACATTGTGAATTTTACCTTCTTAGGTGTGGGTATTTTTGTGTCCCCGGAAATGTTCTTGAGCTTTGTTTGGGGATGCAGTTAAGTTACTTGGAAACAGTTTGATCCTTTCAGGTTCCACCTTTAATATTTATTAGATAGGACCAGAGCCATGTTTAGTCTGATGATAATTATTTCCCAACACTAAGGCAAGACCTTTCTTAGTATTCTAACTCACTGCACCATGATTTATGAAATCTTCCACTCCAATTTGTGGGAATAAGCACTATTCCTGGCCCTGTATAAGATCTGAGTACTGTTCTCTTTAATCCTTTCAAGTGGCTCTTTTCCCAGCTGTGGGTAGATTTCTCACACACAAGATGCTGATCAATAAATACTTAGCTAAATACTCAAAAAATACTCTACAGATCCCTAGATTTCTCTCTGTAAGCAAAGCTCTTGCAGCTTCGGTACTTTTTCCTGAAAACTAGTTGCCCGTGTCTCTCCAGACACAAAGCCCCATCTTCTCAACTCAGGGAGTCTTCTAGGCTCCATATGAGTTTTCCCTCCAGCATTGGAGCCCAGAGACTCTCAGAGGAAATCATAGAGTTCATCTCATTTTTCCCCATCTCCCCAGGATCACTACCCTGCATCACCTTATGCCCAGTGTCTCGAAAACCAGTTTTGTATTTTTTGTCCAGTTTTTGTTTCTCAGGTGGGATGGTAAATCCATTATTTGTCACTCCATCTTGATCAGAAGTATCTCTGAATAACCTAATTTAATCACTTATGAGAGCCCTAATATTACTACTATTTTGAGTTCACTATGTGCTAATTTCTTGACATTTTCCTTTCCATTTATTCCTTTTAAATTTTCAACAACCCAGTCAGTTAGATGCTGTAAGTGTTTTATAAATGGGAAAACGGAGTTCAAGAGAATTTTTCTTCATCACCCAGCCAGTAAATGCTGAAGCCATATTTCAAACCTGGACAAGTTGATTCAAGTTGATATCCATACCTGTATATATACCACATTATAAGACTAACCACAACTACAACATTTTTAATCATATGAAAGACTTATAAATCTATCTATTTTTGAGTCTCTGGCTGCATGATGATTAATTTTGTGTGTCAACTTAACAGAACTTAGGGATGGATGCCCAAATAGATGGTAAAACATTATTTCTGGATGTGCCTGTGAGGGTTGTTCTGGGAGAGATTAGCATTTGAATTGGTGAAGAGAGTAAAGCAGCTGGCTCTCCCCAGTATGGGCATCTCTTGAGCAAGCAAGACAAAAAGATGGAGGAATGATGAATTCATCTTCTTTCTGCCTGAGCTGAGCCATCTACCTTCTATCTCAGACATCAGCTCTCCTGGCTCTTAGGCTTTCACACTCAGATCAAAATTTGCAACACCAGCCCCTCCCCCTCCCTGATTATCAGGCTTTCAAACTCAGATTGAATTAGACCACCAACTTTCCTGGTTTTCAAGCTTGCAGATGGCAGATCATGGGACTTATTGGCCTCCAGAACTGCATGAGCCAATTCCTGTAATCATATAGATAGACAGATAGATAGATAGATTGATAGAGATATTGATATATACTATATTATATATAAATTATATATACAATATATTATAATTTATATATACAAATTATATATTTATAATATGTAATTATAAATTATGATAATATAAATGTATATGTTATATATTTATATCATATATATTATATTGTATTATATTATATATTCATTCTGGAGATATATAGAGAGGGGTGAGGGAGAGAGAAAGAGAGAATCCAACTGGTTCTCTTACTCTGGAGAACCTTGACTAATACAAGCTGTTACTTAATAGAAATATAGTTCATACCACCATCTGGCACAACACACACACACCCCTGTATAAAAAAACTAAAACCAAAATTTCATGGCAAAATATTTACCGTTATTATAGCTGCTGATCACTTATTTTTCTTCCTTCTCTTAAGGCCTATCTGAATTCCTAAAGTGATTTTATGATTAATAGGTTTGACTCTCAGAAAGACAAAATAATATAATGTTAATTGAATCATTTATTCTAAGCCCTCCTTCTGAAATTGCAATCTTTCCTCCTGACTTTTGTTTTAATTTTATTTGATTGAAATTCTGCAGGAATCAAGTAGATTCAAGGGCTAATTATAAGTTGGTCATACTTATCCCAAGCCTTGAAGTTTTGAATTATTATTAATAGTCTCACTCTTATTGTATTTATTTTTCAGCTTCATGAATTTTACCACAAATTGGTGCAGGTATACCTTGTTTTATTGCACATTGTTTTACCTTGCTTCATAGGTGGTATTTAAAATTTGAGAAGAGAGTTTATCTTAAATATAAGAAAATTAATGCTTTAGCACTCTTTTGGTGCCTCACATGAGGTTTCTTATTATCACCTGTGTGCTCTCTATTTTTCATATTTAAACTTTCAGATAAATAATATTATTGGTTCAGAGCATCATGAATATTCCTTGTGGGTCACAGTTTTGTTCTATATCATTTTATAGGTCAACTGGACCTCCAAGTGCAATCAGTTATGACCAGAGAAACAAGTTACAGAGACAGGGAGAATGACAAATTCTGTAACAACCCCATCCACAGAGGGGCATATTTTTTTCTGGCAGAAATTCAAAGCAAAATCATCTTCCCTCCTCCATTTTATTTTAAACTACATTTCATTTATTTAAACTACATTCATGCAAGGTAGCATTGAATAAATTTTATGCAACCACTGGTCATTTGATTTCTTATTTCTTAATGTTAATAATACTGTATTCCAAGTTTAGAATAAATAAAAATGCAAATATTATTTAGCAGAAAAATATTTAATTAACGTGATATTTTTATTTCCTAATTGCTTTAATCAAGCAACTTTGAAGTTGGGAGAGTATATTGAAAATCCTTAAATCACTTAAAATAATTTACACCTGCTATTAATTTTATTTCATAAGTGAGTAGTTAATGCAGAGTAAGCAAGTTTGTCACTGCTTTTTAATTAAACATAAGTTGAATGTAAAGAGCGAATTATTCAGCATATGAGAGATAAGTCTAATGGCTATATAATTAAATGAAAATCACATAAAAAAGGAATGCCCAATTTACTTCTTGGTATACTAGTTACATAGGAAATATGCAGATATTTCACTCACATTTATCAAAATAGCCTACAGCAAGATAATTACAGATCACCTTTGAAAATAGTGGCATTCAATATACATATTGATATCAATCTTCCTTCAAATAGCCCATTAAGTGGAAAACTCTGACACAGAAAATAGTTTATCTATAAAAATCAAAATGCGTATCTCTATTTGCAATGTTAATTGACTATCACTCATATATCTTCATTTATTAAAGTTAAATAATTATTTTCTTTGCTTTGTTGATAATTAAACAGCCATAACAAAGTTTCTCAATTAAATCATGATGGTAGCTATCAATTTATAACAATAATAATGATATACCAGGCAATCAGAAACAATAAAATCTGAATTCATTGTACTGAAATAAAACTATATGACTAAGTTTTATTTGAGTGTATTTAAAATTGGGTAAACTTTTAATAACAATTTTTTAAATAATCTTTTTGAGAAGGTTGCAATAAATTGGTGAAATATAATATCAGAACTTTTGTCCTATGAAAGTAACTGGCTGGCTAAGTACTGCTATTAGGAAAATTAAACATTTCCAGTCAATTCACAGTATCTACTACCTACAAGAATACCTCACAGATATTTGGGTTTGGTTCCAAACTACCACAATTAAACGAGTAACACAATAAAGTGAATCAAAGGCATTTTTTGGTCTTTCAATGCATATAAAAGCTGTTGACACTATACTATAGTCTATTAAGTGTACAAAGCATTATGTGTAAAAAAAAAAAAACAGTGTATTTAAGCAATTTCTTAAAGACAACAGTGGAGTTTGCTACATTGATTGATTCTTCTTTCATAAATAATTTTTCTGTAGCATGTGATTTGTTTGATTACATTTTACCCACAGTAGAACCTTTTTCAAAATTGGGAGTCAATCCTCACAAACCCTGGTGCTGCTTTATCAACTAAGTTTACAGAGTATTCTAAATCCTTTGTTGCCATTCCAACAATCACAGAATCATCACCAGGAGCAGATTCCTTCTTGAGAAACCATATTCTTTGTTCATCCATAAGAAGCAACTCCTCATCTGTTAAAGTTTTATCAAGAGATTGCAGAAATTCAGTACCATCTCCAGGCCCCACTTCTGATTCTAGTTCTCCTGATATTTCCACCATATCAGATACTTCCTCATCTGAATCCCTTATAATCATCCATGGGGAGTTGGAATCAACTTCTTCCAAACCCCTGTTCATGTTGCCATTTTGACCTCTTTCCATAAGCCATAAATGTTCTTCATGGCATCTAGAATGATGACTCCTTTCCACGAAGTTTTCAATTTACTTTGCCCAGATCCATCAAAGGAATCACTCACTATCTATGACAGCTATAGATAGTCTCATGAAATGTATTTCTTTTTTTTAATTTTTTTTAATCTTTATTTTTGACAGAGAGACAGAGTGTGAGCAGGGGAGGAGCAGAGAGAGAGGGAGACACCGAATCCAAAGCAGGCTCCAGGCCCTGAGCTGTCAGCACAGAGCCCAACATGGGGCTCGAACTCACGAACCATGAGATCATGACCTGAGCCGAAGTCGGACGCTCAACCGACTGAGCCACCCAGGCGCCCCACGTGAAATGTATTTCTTAAATAATAAGACCTGAAAGTCAAAATGATTCCTTGATTCAGCAGCTACAGAGTGAATGCTGTATTAGCAGGCATGAAAACATTAATCTCATTATACATCTCCATCAGAGCTTTTGGGTGATCAGGTGAATTGTCAATAATCAGTAATATTTTTCAAGTTACCTTTTTTTCTGAGCAGGTCTCAACAGTGGGTTTAAAATATTCAGTAAACCATGTTACAAACAGATGTGCTGTCATCTGGGCCTTTTGTTCCATTTATAGAGCACAGACAGGGTCAATTTAGCATAATTTTTAAGGGCTCTAGAATTTTTGGAATAGTAAATGAGCATTGGCTTCAACTTAAAGTCATCAGCTGCATTAGCCCCTAAGAGAGTCAGCTTGTCCCTTGAAGCTTTGAAGCCAGCCTTTGGCTTCTCCTCTCTAGTTGTGAAAGTCCTAGGTAACATCTTCTAATGGAAGGCTGTTTCATCTACATTGAGAATCTGTTGTTTAGTGTAACCACCTTCGTTGATTTTCTTGGCTAGATCTTCTGGATAACTTGCTGCAACTTCTACATCAGCATTTGCTGCTTCACCTTACACATTTATGTTTCCCTTAAACCTCATGAACCAACCTCTGCCGGTTTCAAACTTTTCTTCTGCAGCTTCCTGCAGAAGAAAAAGAAGTCTCAGCCTTCATAAAATTAGAGTTAGTGTCTTGCTCTGGATTTGGTTTGGTTTAAGGGAATATTGTGGCTGATTTAATCTTCTATCCAGACCACTCAAACTTTCTCCATATCAGCAGTAAGCCTATTTCACTTTCTTATCATTTATGTGTTCACTGGAGTAGCACTTTTAATTTCCTTCAGGGACTTCTCCTTTGCATTCACACTTGGTTGTTTGGCACAAGAAGCCTACCTTTTGACCTATTTCAGCTTCAAACATGCCTTCCTCACTAAGCTTAATAATTTCCAGGTCTTGATTCAAAGTAAGATACATGTGGCTCTTCCTTCCACTTGAACACTTAGAGGCCACTGTAGGGTTATTAACTGGCTTAATTTCAACATTGTTGTGTCCAGGAATAGGGAGGCCCCAGGAAAGGAAGAGACAGGGAACAGCTGTTTGGTGGAGCGGTCAGAACACACAACAACAATTATGGATTAAGTCTGCCACCTTACCATGGACATAATTCATGGTGCCTCAATACAATTAGAATAATAATATTCGAGATCACTGATCATAGATCACCATAACAAATGTAACAATAATAATGAAAAAGCTTGAAATGTTGCAAGAATTACCAAGATGTCACACAGAGACACAAAGTGAGCAAACGCTGTTGGAAAAAACCGGGCTTATAGACTTGCTCAACACAGGCTTGTATAAGCCTTCAATTTGTAAAAATGCAATACAGTGCATTTGCACTGTTAATATTGCAATATAGCAATATTAACTATCATCACCATGCTATACATTAGATCTCCAGATGTATTCATCTTATAACTGAAAGTTTGTACCCATCTCCACACTTCCTCAACCCACCCCATTTCCTGGTAACCACCATTCAACTCTGCTTTTGTAAGTTTGACTTTTTTAGATTCCACATATATAAGTGAGATCATATAGTACTTTTCTCACTGTGTGTGGCTGATTTAATTTAGCATAATGTCCTCCAGGATCATCCAAGTTCTCACAATTGACAGAATTGTATACAGGCCACCACATTTTCTTTATCCATTCATCTTTTGATGGACACTTAAGTTGTTTCCATAACTTGGCTACTATAAATAATGCTGCAATAAACATGCGGATGCAGATATCTATTCAAGATAGAGATGTTTTTTCCCTTGGATATATACCCAGAAGTGGGATTGTTGGACCATATGGTAGTTCTATTTTTAATTTTTTGAGGAGCATCCATACTGTTTCCATTATAGCTATTACCACTGTACATTCCACCAACAGCACACAAGGCTTCCCTTTTCTTCCCATCTCACCAACACTCACTTTCTTTTCTCTTTTTGGTAAAACTTGTCCCAACAAATGTGGGATGGTATCACATTGTGATTTTGATTTGAATTTCCCTGATGATGAGTGACGTTGAGCACCTTTTTATATACCTGTTGGCCATTTGTATGTCTTCTTTTAAGAAATGTCTATTCAGGTCCTTAGCTGAGTTATTTGCTTTTCTGCTGTCACATTGTTTGAATTCCTCTCAGTCTTTTCTACTATACATGTTGTACTACATATAAGAGCTGAGTTTTTAAATTTTAAGAATAAAATAAAATGTTAAAAAAATTTAACTCTCTTACTAAGAGCAGAAGATGAGAAGAAGTGATAGCTAGAGTTGTACTTCAACTCGAATAACCATCCTCTATCCAACTCAGTATCAGGCTCCTTGGTGCCTGGCTTTTCTATTATCTTATGAGGTCCAGTTAACACAACCTTCCTCACAAAATCTTCATTACACCAAGTAATGTAAATGAATATCTGTTCCTTCTAACCAAATTGTGTTAACACAGTGAGGTTCCCCTTTTTGATCAGTACAATACAAATATTTGTGTAATTATATATAATGCCCAAGCATGATGATATACAGTATAACATGACAATTCATATACTCTCAGTTGGAATGAAAACTGTTCTACTTTCCTGCACAAAAATTTTACTTGTAGTAAGTTATCCAAAAATTATAACTAAGATTAGGTGTAAGGATTTAGTGAAGAAATTTTTTAGAGGTTTGTATACAAAATTCCAGTAATAATGGGGCGGCTGGGTGGCTCAGTCGGTTAAGCATCTGACTTCGGCTCAGGTCGTGATCTCGCGGTTCATGAGTTCGAGCCCCGCGTCGGGCTCTGGGCTGATGGCTCAGAGCCTGGAGCCTGTTTCAGATTCTGTGTCTCCCTCTCTCTGACCCTCCCCCGTTCATGCTCTGTCTCTGTCTCAAAAATAAATAAACGTTAAAAAAAAAATTCAAAATTCCAGTAATAAAAGATTGGTGTGGTGCCTGAGTGGCTCAGTCAGTTAAGCATCCAACTCTTGATTTTGGTTCAGGTCATGATCTCAGGGTTCATGAGATCAAGCCCCATGTTGGGCTCTGAGCTGACAGCACAAAGCCTGCTTGGGATTCTCTCTCTCCCTCTCTCTCTCTCTCTGCCCCACCCTCTCCACCCCCTTCCCCAGCCTCTCTCTCTCTCTCTCTCTCTCTCTCTCTCTCAAAATAAACAAATATTTTCAAAAATAAAATAATTAAATATTGGTAAAATAAATTGTCATATGATAGATTTCTATAGACTCCATGAAACTAGTGTTATAAAATAGTTTTATAGGCCTAGAAATATGAAAATGAAGTATTAAATGACAAAAAAATTATAACAATATGTATAGTTCCCTTAGTTAAAAATAAAATGCAGATCTTAAATATTTACATACAAATACATAATCTAGATAAGTACTGAGCCCAACATGTTTAAAGTAGGTATCTCTTAGTGGTGAAATTGTGAGTGATTTCATTTCCTTATTTTTTGCATGCCTAAATTTTCTAAATTTCTTCTCTAAACATGTTTAACTTGTATAATCGGAACAAATTAAAGTTTTAGAAATATGAAAGCAGTGATTGTCCCTAGGTGTTTAGGATTATGCTTTTCCCTTACTTGTCTATAATAAGCAAGTATTACTTTTATAATTGAAAAATAAATTGTATTTTTAAAAAACGGCCTAAGTATAATGTAAAATGAGAGAAAAAGTTTTATTCTAAAAGAGACTTTATCAGGATTATGATATGCTGTTGATAGATCCTGCATGATGAGCCATTCCAGTGTTACACATACCACTGTAGAAACAATTTTCCCCCCAAAATTAGTACAATATAACCTGGTTCAGTGGCAAGGATTTCCAATTACAAACTGATCTCCATTGCCTTTGTAATACACAAAGGTAATTTTCCTCTATGGATATGAAAAACAAACTCAAAGCTATGTTACAATAAATCCACCATCACTAGCATTGCTTCCAGGAATGCCATTCACCATCCTCCCCGGATAAATCGTTCTCTCTGAAATCCAAAAGTTTGGTGGTAATTCGAACATTGTCAACGCATCAAACTATATTGTTGCTAACATCATCAACAGGATATGTTACCTACATGGCAACATGTGAAAGTGTTCATTTAATAAGAAAAATGCTGGTTTTGGATGGCTATAGGAGTACTTTTAGTGTTAAAAGACCAATCAAGGCTTTCAAATAGATACCTTTCTGGAACTTCCAGTCCCTTACCATGGTTTTAGTACAGAGTATTACTTCTTCACTTATTTATGTTTCTTTATATATGGGTCAAAAAAAAAATCCAGCATTGTGTCTGTACTAATATGTCTAATTTTTCTCCATAGAATCTCACAAAATTATTTCCCCCACAATAAATAATTCTTATTCAAACTCCATGTTTCATGGATTTCATTCATCCCCAGTCGTTTTCATGTTTGTGTTAAAAAATTCTCAGTTAAAGGATATTTCTCCATAGACTGATGTTATGGGTTTGATTCTCCAAAATCAGCTAATACTGCTTGATTTGAGGCTAACAGACTGGCCTTCTAATCATCTATTTTACAAATGGTGATAGTGACAAAGGGACTAAGACAAATCAAAACTACCCTTTCCCAATTTACTGAAAAACAAATAGCAACACAGCACCTTCATTCACTCAACAAACACTGAGACCTAACATGTGCCAAGCACTCTTAGAAGTTCTAGAAATATAGGGGCACCTGGGTAGCTCAGCTGAACGTCTGACTCTTGATTTCAGCTCAGATGATGATCTCATGGTTGGTGGGATGGAGCCCCACACTGGGTTCTGCACTGACAGCTCAGAACCTGCTTAGGATTCTCTCTGCCCCTCCCCTGCACTTACTAGCTCTATCTCTAAAACTACATTAATTTTTTTAAAAAAGAAGTTCTAGAAATACACAAGTGACTATAACAATGTCATTACCTTTACGGGGCTCATATTTTGGAATTGGCTTTAAATATTGTAAAAGATCAGAATCCTTAACTGCTGCCCCAAGGCAAGAATTCTCTAACTGCTCGATTGACTCTTAGTGGATTTTTAAAATACCTCAGGGGTACCCAAAAGAGACAAGATAAGGATCCCCATACCCTTTCCTCTCCATTCTCCAGCATTCAAATATCTAAGTAATTACCTGCTTCAAGCAGGGGAACTTCATTTTAAGTTCAACATATTAGAGTTCTGCAAAAGATTTCACTTGCCAATTAGATTCCATTTGGGGGGGGGGGTGGGGAAGGCTATAGATAAGGGAAAAGCAATGACCCCAATGACTAAGATTTCATAATGGCCCTCCAAAGAATCAGATGTCACTCAGGCCACAGAGTGTCACTGTTTTCTGAACTGCAGAGCTTCCTGAGGATATATCCTCGAGGATATAACCCTGTGCCTGCACAGACTCTATGAACTTCTAGAGACAAGAGACTCGCTGACTCCAACACACCGCAGCACTGCCCAGGGACTCAGTGCATTCATAAAAATGACCCACTTTGACCCACACAAAAGCCCCCCCTGAATTCTAATTCTATTCACTTCTCTAATGTAGAGAAGTTTTTCACTGTCACCACTATCCATTTTGCTTCCACACTAAACCTCTCTTTCCTTTTTTTTTATCATTTTATTTTTTTCATCATGAGAAGTGTACTCTTTAATCCCCATCCCCTCCATATTGACCATCTCTTAAGCACTGGTTCAAAACCTATCACCCTCAACTCTTTTTCCAACCACTAACATTATAAATAGATTTGTGCACATGCAACCTGACAGCACACTTCTCACCCTTCTCCGGGTGTCCCTGATGCTCTGCTCAACACTTATGCAGGAGCAACCTGAGATGCACCTTTTGAGATACTTAAGATTTTCAAAAGGTCCTAAAGAACCAGCTGTCCTGCATCCCTGACAAAGTTGGTTACACATCCTTGTATTGACAGTCCATCTTTCCCTGTTCTGCCACCTCAATCCCTCACACCTGCTCCTTGGGATCACATTCTTAAATTAACAACCTGTGCAAATAAGCCTTTGACTCTGGCTTTGAATAGAGGGAGGGGTAGCTTCTCTGTTGTCTTAGAAGGCAGCTTGAAAAGTGACGTCAGCAGATGGCCTTCTAGGAGGTCTCAATGCTTGTCCCCCAACAAAAACAATGATTAAATAACTACCTACCAATGAAAATAGCTATGGGAGAACTCAAGTACAATGAAGAGGCTGTAACAACTGGAGAATGGCTATGTGAAAAAACACAGGAAGCATTTTACCTGTGTTACCCTATCTCCTAGTCCAGCACATCTCTTCCCCATCATGGGGGATAAAGAGTGCAAGACCCCCAAAAGGCTTCACCACTAAGGACCCAGGCAGCCCTTACCACAGTCCTGGACACCCGCAGCCTTGGTCACCTAGGAACCAAGCAGTCTTTGCCAACACTGACATCAGTGATAGAGCTACTCTCCCAGAGCCAGAGATAAGGCACTCCCCCCAGCTGCCGCCCTTGCATCCACCCACAGGAGAAGGTCTTTCCCTACTGAAGCCCCTTTAAGTCAAGAAGAAGTGACTGTTCCTTAGGGGCGCCTGGGTGGCTCAATTGGTTGGGTGGTCGACTTCAGCTCAGGTCATGATCTTGCAGCCTGTGATTTCAAGTCCGGCATGGGGCTCTGTGCTGACAGCTCAGAGCCTGGAGCCTACTTTGGATTCTGTGTCTCCTCTTTCTCTGCCTCTCTCTCTCTCTCTCTCTCTCTCTCTCTCTCTCTCTCTCTCTCAAAAAAAATAAACATTTAAAAAATTTTTTAAAAAAGAAGTGACTGCTCCTTAAATTCACACAGTATAGAAGTTCTTCAAAAAAATTTAAAAAATACAATGGCAATATGATCCAGCATCCCATTTCTGGGTATTTATCCAAAGGCACTGAAATCAGGATATTGAAAAGATACCTGCATCCCTATGTTCATTATAGCATTATTCACAATAATTGACATATGGAAACAACCTAAATGTCCATCAGTGTGGATAGATGGATAAAGAAGATGTAGTATATACCTACAATGAAATATCATTCAGCTTTTAAAATGAAGGAAATCTGCCATTTGTGACAACATGGATGTTGTCCATGTTGAGGTATTACGCTAAGTGAAATAAGCCAGACTCAGAATGACAATACTACATAATCTCACTTCTATGTAGCGTTTCAAAAAAGTCAAAGTTAGAGAAGTAGAGAGCAGAATGATGGTTATCAGGGGCTGGTGTGAAGGAGAAATGGGGAGATGTTGGTCAAAGTATACCAACTTTCAGTTAGAAGATGAAGAAATTCTTGGGGAGTCTAATGTACAGCATGGTGACTATAATGAACAATACTGTACTCTTTACTTGAATCTTGATAAAAGGGTGTATCTTCAGTGCTCTCATCATATACAAAAAAAAAAAACAAAGATGAAAACTGTGAAATGATGAATACATTAATTAGCTTGATTGTGATTATTTCACAATGTACACATATATAAATTACCAAGTTGTCCCCATAAATATATACAATTTTTAATGGTCAATTAAACCTCAATAAAGCTGGGGGAAAATAAGAAGGCAATTTGATGTGGAGAACATAGAACCATGCAGACCCAGGTTCCAACCTTTGTTTACAACTGGTTAGCTGTAGGACTTTGGACAAGGCTCATAATCTAGGCACCTTTTAAGAAGTATGAAGAATAAATAAGGTAATATAGTTGTTAGCTTCCAGATACCAAGACTTCCTTCCCTAACCCACAAACAGCCATTTTCAGCAGCTTATAGACTCCCTAAAAATAAGAAAGTAAAGGGTCACCTGGGTGGCTCAGTTGGTTAAGTATGCAACTTCAGTGCAGGTCATGATTTCACAGTTCCTGAGTTTGAGCTCCGCATTGGGCTCTCTGCTATCAGCGCAGAGCCCGCCTGGGATCTTCTGTCCCCCTTTCTCTCTGCTCCTCCCCCACTAGTTCTCTCTTTCTGTCTCTCTCCCCCAAACTAAACAAACTTAAAAAAAAAACTAGAAATTCAATAAAAGAACAACTGAAACATACATAATATTCTCTTATAAATGGCATTTCCTCTTTTTTCCCATAAGTTTACCTGTTTATTTGGGAGATTTTCCCCCTTTAGAATTAGATATCCTTATCAAACATGCCTTTCAGGTAATGTTAGTTCCGAGTAGTTACTATTTTAAGAACATTTCAGATTCTGCAATGGAGTTCCTTTTAATTTTTCAATGAAATTACCTGAGCTTGGCAGTAACTCTTTCGAGAAAATAGGTAAAGCAAGAAGTAAAAAAAATAATAATAATAAACAGTGGTTTGAAAAGATAGCAGGAACAGAGGAATGTGACCAAGGGTCAGCTGGAAAATAGAAGAATTGCTGAGAGTCACTGAGGTCCCAGCTGCTATTAGCTTGCAGGTAAATTCTGGTGAATTCAATCAGCAAAGTTATAAGAATGTGCCTTCTCTGATCCTACCAAAGCATCCTTCACTGGCTTACTATTCTCAACCCCATCATAAATAGCACTTACCACACTAAAATTTCATTGTTTATTTCCTTGTCTATATCATTCATTAGAAAACTCTACAAAACATAGGGACCTTCTACCCAGGAAAAAAAGTAGGTGTTCACATATCCACTATTTTGCATATACTTTTAAGAAGTTCATTTACCTAGATTAAGGATCTCTATATTTGACTCTGCACATCTTGACAGAAGTGCTCAAATCATGGCAAACTCTGTCTCCAATGCCCAGTTCCCAGTATACAGAATCTACTCGAAAGTATTTTGGGAAGAATTAATGAAGAAATGTTTTCAACCTGGGAAAAGAACTGAATAAATCATAAAAGGTCTAAGGTTTGGCAGAGCAGGAATCGTGAATAAACAAAAGGATGAGGAGGTGTCAAGATGAAATGGTTTAGGTTGTGTGAAAAGGCAGATAGATAAATGAGAGAAAGGCAAAGAAGATTGACGATCTGAGAAAATTATGAGCATGTTCAGTATACACGAAGAGAGTGAAAAAGAAACTGGGGAATCTTGTAGTCAAAGAAAGCAATCTCTGGGGCACCTGGGTGGCTCAGTCAGTTAAGCATCTGACTTCTGCTCACGTCATAGTCTCATGGTTGCTGAGTATGAGCCCTGCATCAGGCTCACTGCTGTCAGCATGGAGTCCACTTTGGATCCTCTGTCTCCTTCTCTCTCTGCTCCTCTCCCCCGCCTCAAAAAGAAATAAACATTTAAATATACATCTATATTTAAGAAAGCAATCTCTGACACTGGAAATATTTTGAATTGTTGTCACATGACTGTCAGCAAGAGAAATAAATTCTTTGTGTAGTGGGTAAACTAGTCTTTGTATACAAATAGAAATGTAGGCTGGGAAAATTATTCAAGACTCAATATATAAGGAGTAGGTCAGTAGATCTTATTTATCCTATAAAGTAGAGATTTTAGACCTTTCAGATCTTTGTTGTTTCAAAAAAAAAAAAAACAGGAATCAGAATAAGACTTTAGCATCCTATGAAGAAGGTTTATCAAGTTGTCTTTATTGAGGTTCAATCTTAATTATTTTCTACAGCCTAAAAGCCATGACCAGGAAAATAATTATGTGGTGGATTTTGTTCTTGCAAAATAATTCTTTAGCTCTCTAAAATATAGAAATCTAAGAAAATACTGAATATAGCCACCCATCCATCCACCCACCCCACCCACCCATCCAATTATTCATTGAACAAGCATTGTTTACCAATATATCCCAAACACTAGTACATAGAAGTTCCTCAATGAATCAAACACTTAAGAACTGAGCATTGTGCTGATGGTAAGTTTACAAAGATAAACAAGGCACCATCCAAAGCATTGAAGAGCTCACTTTTTTTTTATTTTTTTTTTATTTTTTTTTTACATTTATTTATTTTTCAGAGACAGAGAGAGGCAGAGCATGAGCAGGGGAGGGGGAGAGACACACACACACACAGAATCCGAAGCAAGCTCCAGCCTCTGAGCCGTTTGTTAGCACAGAGCCCGACATGGGGCTCGAACCCACCAACTGTGAGACCATGACCCAACCCAAAGTCGGACACTCAACCGACTGAGCCACCCAGGCACCCCAAAGAGCTCACAATTTAGAAGAGAATTAGAAATGTAAATGAATAGCTATAATGCATTTTGAAGATGGATATGTAGCTGGGGGTGTATAACTCTCCCTTTTTAAAAACTATTAAGATCATGATAAATTCAGATTAATTGGGGGCAGATGTGGAGAGAGATTGGCAAGAATCATTAACATTTATAAACAATATATTAGTCAAGTCAGATCAAGTTTTAAAAGTAATTTTTGTACTTATGTGCATTTGAAAGACTCTTTACCATAAAACTGATAGTCTTAACCATCACGACTTAACTATGGTTTTTTTCCAGTGGGGCTAAATAGGTTACACAGACTTCATTTCTGGGCAAGACATGCTGTGATGTGTCTTGAGTCAGCATTGCAAAGGCTAGTCAAGGTTTCATATCAACAGCCCTCCTCACCCAGCATCTGTGGGTGACTGATACTAAGCCTTTTAACAACTTGCAAGGAATCATTTTTAAAAAGAAAAATAGTAAAAGAAAAAAAGAATAAAAATAAAATAAATTTATGACCTTGGCTTTCCAACTTTTATCTGTGCACTTCTTGTTCAAATCATGTCTCCTGGGTCTCTCTCTGCACAAAGGGGAATGTTTCTCTCTTCTGTATGACTAGGATGCCTGCATTTCTCTCTACTCCCAGCCCCAGTAGGATGTCGACTTGTGATCAACAGAAAGAATAGATCATGGAGAAATGGGCTATTTTTCCACATGGCATGTTTCCCCATGACTGCCTTTTTCCTGGTCTGGAAGAAAAGTTTCCATGACAACCAAGTAGCTAACATTCACTCCCCACCAGCTGACTTGCTTGCCTCCCAAATGATCAGCTGGATATTGTGTTAAAATTATTTTACAGAGACTGGCTAATCTGCAGGGATTATTTGTCTGTTTATTTTTGAGAAACTGGCTCCTTGGTGAAACTTCGTAAGTGGACCTAACTTCCTTTTCTGGTGCTTTAAAAGCATCATCTCAACTAAACAAAACAAGCCTAAGCCAACATTAGACAGTCACCTCCTGGGACATAAAATATGAATGTGAACCTTCCTTCCCCATGAAGGGCACATAAGTGCTTTGAGCAAGAACTAAGCTGTATTTTTTTCTCTGTCCTCATGTGCCTAACACATGGTCTGGCAGGTGGTATACATGAAATAAATGTTGAACATCCCATCACCTGATCTTCTCCAAACAGAGTATTTATGTTTAGGTTGATGGGCTGAGGCAGAATCAACTTCCTAATAACGTAATAATCTTACTTTTTTAAATGTCTGTCTATAAAAAGGATGAAAAAAATCACAGTAGAGTATCAGTATATACAAATTGTTGAGCCTGTGCATATAAGAAAGACTGGAAGGAAATATACCAAAATATTTACAATTGTTATGTTTTGTAGGTTGAAATATGACCGAGTCTTCTGATTTTTCTCAATTTAATTTTTTTTCTTTTTTGCTAAACAAATTTTTCTGTTGAGTACTGTCTTGGTCCTTTCAGGCTTCTGTAACAAGATACCACAGACTGGGTGGTTTGTAAATAAGAAACATTCATTTCTCACAGTTCTGGAAACTGGGAAATCCAGTATCAAGGCACCAGTACGACCACATTTTGTTAAGGGCCCTCTTCCTGGCTCATATCTTATGCCTTCTTGCTGTGTCCTCACATGGTAGGAGGTCTGAGGAATCTCTATGGGTCTCGTCTTTTTGTTTGTCTGTTTGTTTATTTATTTATATTGAGAGAGAGAATGAGCAGGGGAGGGGCAGATAGAGGGAGAGACAGAATCCCAAGCAGGCTCTGAGCTGTCAGTGCAGAGCCTGATGTGGGGCTCAAATTTACGAACCATGAGATCATGACCTAAGCCAAGGTCAAGAGTCAGATGCTTAACCGACTGAGCCACCCAGGTACCCCTCTTGGGGGGGAGGGGGTCTCTTCTATAAAAACATTAATCCCATTGAAGAGGGCTCCACTCTCAAGACCTAAGCACCTCCCAGGGCCCTACCTCATAATACTAACACATCAGGCATTGGGACATCACCATTTGAATTTTGGAAAGACACAAACGCAGATCATAGCAAGAATCTACAATGTTCAAGGCACTGTACTATCACCCAGGATAAGAAAGATTAACAAATCTCTCTCATATTCAGAGTCATGAAAAGAAGAGGTAAACTAGGCAGAAAACAACTTTCTAGGATTATCTACTCTGACATGCATATCAACTGGTATTATAACTACATCCTGTGGTGTGATGAACATCAGATAGGGTTGTGGAGGGAAAAGCATGAACAAATCCTTTCATTCTCTAAAGACAAATCTGATCTTAAGTTAACTTGCTTACTTTCTCCTGAAAAATCTGATAAAGATGAAATCTCATCTGTATTACAGGCAACATTTTTTATACAATGGATAAAAATGGCCCATTATAGATAAATTTCATCTGGCCTGGAGAAATGTGAATAAAGTATAAATACCTGGTGGGAAGCCATAACTTTATGATTCCTTGAATACACAGATTCCTAACTGGGCATATCCTTTGTGGAGGCCTGACAGCTATGCATAAGCCTATTAAGAGAGACCTTGGTCCCTATGGGGTGAGAGGCCTCTATGTCAGGGCAGCTATTCCATCTGTCTAATAGAAGTTGTGTTCCTTTCCACCCGAATTCTCCTGGAGCATGGAGAAGACAAAGGGTACAGGTGGCAGGAAGAGTCAAAGAGTGGACTATTATGAGGATTATTCCCTCTGAAAATAAATGCCTGACACCCAGCTGGATGCTGTTTATGCTTCTGGACCAATATCCACCTGATTAAACTGGCACCAGGTGCTACCTGTTCAAGTCTTGTGAGTCTGAAAGTCTAGTTAAGAACATCCCCCTCTAGCACTTGCACAGAGTATGAGGAGGAAAGCCAATTTTAAAAGAGCTGAGATCATTTCCTCCATTATTTTTTCACCAGTAAACACATAAGCATGACTCCACATGAGCTCCCCAAGGGGATGTTTCTATAGCTTTTACAACATTCTTTACTGAAGTCAGTCCTGGAGCTAGTGGGTCCAAGTGAGGACAGTAGATGTGCCACTCAAATCCCCTTCAGAAAGGAAAGAGTATTTCCCTAGTTGCTGGTCATGCTACTGGCAGGCAGCCCTCAGCTATCAGCCCCCTTTGGAGACTGATTGCCTTGGTGGAAGAGAGCCCTTGCACCCAATCATTGAACAACACAGGTGTATAAAAACCCACGCCCCTGACCCCAACCAGAGACCCCCTAAAGGATTATCCCAGCTTCAGAGCTCCCTATAGCATAGCTGAAGCTTCCACAAGGCTGTGCCAAGGTCCAATCCCTCCTTCTGCCCCATCTCTATTCTAAGAGGGCTCCCTGAGAAATCTGCACAGCCATTTCCACCTGTGACAACCCCTGATCAGAAATGTTTGTTAGGCACCTTTCATGTTTCAGGTTCCAGAATCAGCATCGGTAAATAAGATACAGTCTTTGCATCCAGGAAGTCTCCAATTTAGGGGCAGGGGTATATCCGTTAAAAGCAGTGTAATAAGTGCTGTGATGGGTAAATGTTATGAGGGCCATACGAAGTATTCCTAACTGAATCTTTGGACAGTTAAGAAAGGATCTGTAGAGGAAGATATATCTATACTGGCTTCTAGGACATATGTGGAAGCTAGGTAGTCTAGAAAAAAAGAAAGAAAGAAAAGCAGAACAGTATGAAATATGATGACACTGTAGAAGAGGCAACTTCTTTTCACTTATAGAGTAGAAAGTAGGAGAGAGGTGATGTCCCATGCAAAATATTTACTAAAAAATACTCATTTAATGACTATTAAAAATACTCATCAAAATACATTGAACTGTATGCTAAAGGAAAGGAGAGGCATGGATGGTTGGTATACATTTGTACTTTATCAATATCTCTATGCCTACAATATGGAAAGTGGATTGGAGGAGAGGGGGATGGAAGACGGGCCAGTGAAGATTGTGCTGGAGTGTTCTTGGCAGGAGGGGAAGTTAGCCTGAACCAAACTGGGATAGAAGGAGTGAAAAGAAAAATTGAGATATTTTGGAGGTAGAATTGATAAGACTTGGAGATTCACCAAACATGGGATTAACAGAAATCAAGGGATCAAGGGAAACCCCAAATTTGTGATTTAAGCAAATGGGCAGAGAAGGCAAAATGTAACAATCAAGGCAGGATGTTTTAGTGATTTCTAGTGTTTTAGTGACCTGTTTGTGGGACACCCAAATAGATATATAAAGTTAGCAGCTCAATGTGGGGCTAGGAGAAAGAGGAGAGAAAAAGAGAGAGAGAGAGAGGCAGGGAGAGTTTGTGTGTGTATACATGAGGAATAGAGAAAAACACTTAAGAGTACTGGCCCAGCCATAACCAAAATTTGTAACAGTCTTTTGGATCTCCACAGTACAATATTACTCAGCAGTTATGAGAACATATTTAGAGAGAACAAAGCTTTGAAGTCAGGCGTACCTCAGCTTTTATCTCAGCTCCATTACTTACTTGCTACAAAGACTTGGGCAGCTTGCATATCTGGGACTCATTCTCCCCATTTCCCCATTAGAAATGGGGCTGCCAGGGTGCCTGGGTGGCTCAGTCGGCTCAGGTCATGATCTCACAGTTCATGGGTTCAGGTCAGAACTTGCCTGGAATACTCTCTCTCTCCCTCTCTCTGCTCCTCCCCCACTCATGCATGTGCTTCTCTCTCTCTCTCTTTCTTTCTCTCTCTCTCTCTCTCTCTCTCTCTCTCTCCCAAAATAAATAAATAAACTTAAAAAAAAAAAAAGAAATGGGGCAGCTAATCACACTTTATAAGGTTGTCATAAAGGTTACATGAGATAATACACATAAAACAATCCGACACATAGCAGGCCTTCTGTGATTCTTTAGTCCCCCAACTCAAATGAATTCTGGTGATCTCTGCAGTGTCCCTCCCCCTTCTCAGTACCTCCCGACTCCAGTTTCTACTTTAAACTCATACTGTTAACATAAAGCATTGTTTCAATTACCTGATAAAGATAAGATCCTGCCCCCACTCTCCCTTTCTGCGGTCTGGCCCTGCAGGTGTTCTAAGCCTCTCCCGCCTTGTCTACATCTAATTTACTTCCCTTCAGTTGAATGTTATCACAAGTCATGAATTATTCTCACTTCGTGTTTACTGCAAACAGATAACCATTATCTCCAACGTGCCTGCTTGGTTTTATCTTAGTCCGTTCACATTCTGCAACTTTTTAATTATTTCATTTTATTTCTCTACATTAGGTTGTTTCTCTTCTGCATTGACACTTGGATTAAGAGAGGAAAACAAATTTGTAATTTAATACGCCTTTTCAAACATATTACTGCTGGAAACAAGCTGAGGCCTGTAAAGTATGTTTTGATTGTAAAGTTCAACGACCGTATCAAGATTCTTTGGCTGGTAAAGGCGAGGTCTTTCAGATTCTCCTTTACAGGGAGCTGAGTTAATTTCAGCAAGGGATCACAGTCAAGTGAACCAAGGCTTGGTTGGTTCCAGAAGACAGGGCTCCTTCATTTGAGGGTTTATGCAGGGCAGCAGAAGTAGATGGGATCAAAGGGTAGGTATCAGACCATATCCAGGAAGGGGAACAATGGCCAAACTAGAGAAAGCAGTTGCCTTATTTAAGGGAAAGGCATAAAATGAGGGGTGGATAAAGGAATCAATACTGTGGAATTAAGTAAACCTAAGAATATTTGGAGAGGGTTCAAGTCTGAAACTTTGAACATGGGGCAGGGACATTTAAGTACCCTTTAAGGAATATGGTCAAATATCTGCAAGTAATACAACTCAAACTGTAATAGAGAAGGACAGGTCCTTTTGTTCGCAGACTCGGGGTGGCTCTTTGATTCCCATTCAAGACAATTCTATTAGAGCCTATAAAGGATCCTGCATTCTATCCTTACCTGCTCCACTTTGCCCTCTCCATCTCAACTCTCCACCTATGTGTCCACTTCCCACCCCTCACAACACACACCTAAAGGATTTAGTTTCTCCTTTCTCTGCTCTTGATCACTCCACCTGACTACACATGCCATCTATCCTCCCCTGGATTGTACCTCCCGTGGATCTTTCTGCCGATTAAGTGCTCTGAAAGAAAATATAAAGATAAAACAACAAACTCCTCCACACCTTCCTTGTTAGCCACACGAATCAGCCCTGAGCAATGGAACTGAGGAGAAAGGGAACCAGAATTTTCTGAGCATCATCGATCTGAGTGCCCAGCACTCAAATACTTTACATTCCCTATCCCACTGAATCCTTGTGATGCTGCAATATTTACATCTGGGGAAACTAAAGGTCCCTTGATTGACAAAGCTGGTGGATAGAAGACCTGGAATTTAGATACTGGCCCTTCTGAGCCCAAACTCCATTTTTGACAAATCCTAATTTATGAATTTCACTTTGATGGTGCAATATTAATCGTTTCTCCACAGTGAATTGACAGCCCTCCATTATGAGCTATTTCTCCCCTTGTGTCAATGTCTTTCTGGTCCAGCATAAGCACAAAGTGAACTAGGGAATCATATTAGAGAGCAAATAGCTCCCAAGTCCTTTATTCACAACTCTGAGTCTCTAGTATGCTTCCCTTTGCTCCTATATACACTGAAATATAATGTATTTTGTGATGTTAATACTGGAGTGGCATTTACAGACCCAAAAGCTGACACTCAGCTTTAAAATTCTATCATGAGATAAATATCCCTCTTCTGTGCCAAAAGGAAAAAAAAAACCTCAAAATGAAAAAGCAATACATTTAATAATCATCCAAATGAACAGCAATGTGAGGCGCTGTGCTGGCTAGTTTGATGCCAAGTCACCTCTGCCCTGTCTGAAGCTGATCCACCACTTCTGTCCTCAGCTGTTTGTTTATTCAGTCCAAGGGCTTCACTTCCTGTTTGATATGCATCCCACGAGCTGCCTGTGCCAGACATCCTGAAATAAATTACCAAATGGACTCTAGGCAAACTTCTTATTCTTGTTATGAATTTTGAGAAGTATAAAGAACTTCCCATGGACCACAGTGTCATCCTTTCAGTTACACTGAGGCAAGGTCAGTTCTCCTCTTCTGGAGGATGTATCTCCAAGAGCCCAAGAACAAAGAGCCGTAGTAAGACCTCCAGTGTTTACAACCCCTTTTGCAACATGGTTCAGAGAAAAGATCATGGGCTTTGGAGTCAGAAAGATTGAGTTCAAGTCTGAGTTTTGCTACCTACTTACTCTATCTGCAACCTAATGCAATGGCACTAATTTCTTTTTTTGTTTGTTTATGTTTATTTATTTTTGAGAGATAGAGACAGAATATGAGCTGGGGAGGGACAGAAAGAGAGGGAAACACAGAATCTGACTTAGGCTCCATGCTCTGAGCTGTTAGCACAGAGCCTGACATGGGGTTCTAACTCATGGACCGCCAGATCATCAAGTGAGCCAAAATCAGACTCTTAACCGCCATCCAGGTGCCCTGGTACTAATTTCAATGACCCTTGGGATCTTCCCATATAAGGTAGATAAGCAACCACAGTGGAAAGAGTGGTGCAGTAATTCAGTGAGACCATGTCTGAAGGGATCCTGAGCATATATATGGTCTATGTCCAAGAAATGCTGGGCCCCTCCCTGCTTTGAAAAGAGGTATCAATCACCTTCATCTTCCTAGCAACTCAGTGGAACAGAAAAAAGATGCAACATGTGGAATATGTTGATGGAATTGATAATACATGATGAGGTAAAATAATATGCTAACTGCCCTTCAGAAAATGGAGGGAAAATTTTTAGTTTTGCCAGGTCACCTGAATAGTCTCCCCAACCTCAGAATTTTTTTCCCATTAATCTGGTTTCAGAAGCAATTAATGGTAGGATTACTGGGGTAGGACTCAGCTTCACCCCTTCCCTAGCTCCCAAGAGAGTTAGACAGTTATAAAGCTGAGCCATATTCTTTGTTTACCCAGAACACAGCACAGCACCACTGGGGGGACATTGCAAGGATCCTTCAACACAGGGTGGGGAAGAGGGGAAAGAGCACTGGCAGAAGAGCCAGGAAGCTTATGTTCCACTGCTGCCTCTGCCCTTAACTCATCCAGCATTCCTTCTCTCTTTTTCTGTTTCTCAAATTTGCATCTGAAAAGATGGCATGGGATCAGGTCAGCTGGTGTCATATATGTTCTGCATCATAATCATGTGGTAAACATTTTTTTTAAGTTAACAGACTTTAGGGGCACCTGGGTGGCTCAGTCAGTTAAGGATCTGCCTCTTCATTTCTGCTCAGGTCATGATCTCATGGTGTGTGAGTTCGAGACCCATTTGGAGCTGTGTGCTGACAGCACAGAGCCTGCTTCGGATTCTCTGTCTCTCTGTCTCTCTCTCTCTCTCTCTCTCTCTCTCTGTCTCTCTCTCTCTCTGCCCCTCCCTCACTCTCTCTCCTAAATAAATAATTAAGCAAACAAATTTTTTAAAAAATTAATAGGGTGCCTGGGTGGCTCAGTGGGTTAAGCATCCGAATTCAACTCAGGTCATGATCTCATAGTTTGCAAGTTCGAGCCTTTCATCAGGCTCTCTGCTGTCAGCAAGGAGCCTGCTTCAGATCCTCTGTCCTGCTCTCTCTCTGTCCCTTTACTGTTTATGCACATTCTCTCTCTCAAAAATAAATAAACTTTTTTTAAAAAAAATTAACAGACTTTCATGTTTAGACTAGTTTTGGGCTCACACAATATTGAGGGAAAAAGAGAATTTCCCACCTGCCCCTCCAGGCACACATAGGCAGCTTCCTCCCACATTCACATCCAACACTAGTGTAGTACCTTTGTTACCAATGATGAACCAACAATCACACATTTTTGTCAACTAAAGTCCATAGTCTATATCAGAGTTCACTCTTGGTGTTGCACATTCTATGGGTTTGGACACTGTATAATGATATGTATCCACCATTATAATATCATATAAAATAGTTTCACTGCCTACAAATCCTTTGTGCTCTGCCTATTCACCCTCCCCACCCCCACCCCTGTCAACCACTGATCTTTTTACTGTCTCCATTGTTTTGCCTTCTCTGGAATGTAATGTAATTGGAACCATATAGTATATAGTCTTTTCAGACTGGCTTCTTTCACTTGGTAATATGCATTTAAGTTTCCTCCATGTCTTTTCATGGCTTAATAACTTGTTTCTTTTTAGCCCTGAATCTGCTGTATGAATGTACTATCATGGTGAACGTTTTTTAAATAGGAAGCCCAAGATTTACTGCATCAGAGTTTTTGCATGTATCTTAACAAGGTCCTCAAGGTGATTCTGATGTACATCTGGGCTAGATGATTGGAAAGATTTCTCCTGGATTGAAAAAGTACATGCATTAATACTCCCTAGATTTGATTATTTTCCTTTGAGGGAAAATATTTATTTCCTCTAAGATGGGCATGGCTATGCTCCACCCCACAGCCTCTACTCAGCCAGTGAGGCCCAGCCCAGGGAGAATATAGGAGAAAGAGTAAGTTTTGCTTTCAGCTCTTGATCAGTTGGAAGGAAGGAAGGAAGGAAGGAAGGAAGGAAGGAAGGAAGGAAGGAAGGAAGGAAGGAAGGAAGGAAGGAAAGGTGTAAAGACAGAGTGGTAGAGAACAGTAAAAGTAATAGGATATCTGATACCCTAATTTTTGCCACATGACAGACACTCTACAGAAATGGTCTCTTTAGCTTTATTTCTAAGGTAATATTTACCCATTTCTAAGGAAACCAAAATCAGTGACCTCAGGTAACATTTGCAGTTAAGAGGTCAAGATTTCATCTAATGTCTGCCTGTATTCCTGTATTATTATTTTACCCACTTTAATCTAGAGGACAAGGACTACATATGTCCATTTTAAGCTAAGTATCTGACAGACACAAAGTACACAATACTTACAAAATATGTCCTAAATGAGTAATTGTTCACAAGGAGTATACTGCCTCCTTTTGAATAGATTGACCATAAAAGAAAATAGAGAAAAATTAGTTAATATTCCTGGTATTTTTATGTGACTCAACTTTTGACATTTCTTGATAGCACAGGCTTCAGACAGAGACCTCTCTTAAAGCCACAGATGATTCAGTAAAGTCTGTTAAACCCCCAATTCATAATCACACTAGGTAATGGTGGTTCATTTTCCTTAGCTCAACTTGACACACCTTTTGATCAAGGAGAGCTAGGCTAATGGTGTCTGCAATTTATCATGCTTCCAGAAGAACCACGGATTCCATTCTACTATGCCTGAAACACATTTCCAGCTTCTTTAGACTAAGCATCAATTCCCTCAACATTAAAAAACAGCCGACAATGAATAAAGAAGAGGGTTTGCTTCTAACTATACAGAGTGTGTTTCTTTATAAATCCTCTCCGAGGGCTCCTAACGACATATAACTCATATTGTAGTCATAGAATGAGCCACACTTGCCCCTGGGCCTTCTCAGTCTAGTAACACATTAGACATTCGGGATGTGCTTTAATTCTCTCATACCACTCACCGCCTTATATTTCCAAAGAGCTAGTAGCTCAGTGCGAATGAGGTCAAGGTCCCAAGCTTGATTTCTCATGGGCACAAATGATTATCCCTCTCTTGTTTAGACATATAAATATCACTGAACCTTGCCAGTTCTGACTGTTTTTTCTTCACAGACAAATTTTTATAGAGAAAAGAGGGTCATTTCATCCTCTGGGTCTCAATGTCCTACTCCATAAAAGGAGAATAATAAGTCCTTATTACCTAGCATGAAATATCCAAAGAAGTATCTAAGAATATATTTTTTATGAATGTACTTATTAAACATTATAGAAAGAAAAAAAGGAGGAAGGGGAAGAAGGAGAGGGGGAGAGAGGGTAAAAAGTAAGGAAAAGCTTTGGTAGGACGATACTAATTGAGTATCAGAGCGGCTTTTCATTATTCTTCCATACCCAATGTCCATCTTCCATGTGCGTTTTAATAGCAGCCTGCTATTTTTCTCAAAAACTCACATCCTCCCACTTTGTGTTTATGTGCTTTGATACATCTCCTAGATCTAGAGGTGGGCCTAGGTCACAGGTCTCACCCATCCATTGAGTTCCATTTTTTGGCCACGGTGACTATTTCAGGATTGGCACAGACCTATGTCAATCCAAAGTCAGTCTCAGAACTTATGCAAGACAGTTGGACAAGGGGCCTTCTCCATTGACTTGGAAAGTGAAAAAGTGAGTCAGCAACGTCTTGGAACCATCCTGAGTTGACAGCCTGCCTGAAAATGAAACCCAACAGAACAGCAGAATCTAAGGATGCAGAGAACTTACCTGTGATGATACTGATTGAGCCCCTAGATCTAGCTATACCTAAAGCTAATATTTTCAATTGTCAACCTATAAATTCCCTGCTTATCTGAAGCTGTTTTAGAGTTGGCTTTCAGTCACCAAGCCTGGAAGAGTCCTGAGTGACAGGAGGAGAGAAAGTAGGAAAGAGGTTTGAGTACCTCAGACCAGCTACCACATGCACTTCTTCCAGCCTGCACATGGAAAGAGAAAGAACAAAAGCAGCACACAGAACTCATTTCAATCTTGACTCTACTAACCACTAGTGTTGTAAGCAGTGCTGAGCAAATTATTTAATCTCCCTGAGCTCTATCTTTGCAGTAAAAAGGAGAGATAGTGAATCCCCCATGGGATTATCCAGGGGATTAAAGAAGATGAAATATGTTAAGAGTGTGGCACACTGTATGCACGCCACATACTGTGTCCTACATTCCTGATTACATCTTGGACACCAGAGATGAGAGGAAATTGGACAAGTTCACAGTGATTGTGCCCTTGAGGCTGTCAGCCCGCATGCCGAGTTCCAGGTTCAGTTTTCCATTTGTTTGCGTTCCATCCCAGTGTGACTAACTAGATTACCATCTCCAACCAGCTGGAGTTATTGTTTCATTTTCCATAAAACCCAGAATCCTTTTATCATCGTAAGTATTTTTTTAAAAAACCAGGGTGGTGGGGTGAGGTTCTGCAGCAGAGAAAATATCTCAGGCAGTCAGAAGCACAGTAAGTGGGGGAAAAGTTAATCCTTCATCCAGAGAGCTTTGTAAAGGTAGGCGTCTGTTAATAGAAGGCACAGATTTGGTCTTTTTTTTTTTTAATTTTGTCAGAAAACAATGAAGGAAACCCTGAGCAATTCAGGAAGCATATTTTTTTAAAAAGACAATGAGGAACCTGCACATATTAAAATAGAAACCAGGGGCATCTGGTTGGCTCAGTTGGTAGAGTATGTGACTCTTGATCTCGGGGTCATAAGGTCAAGCTCCACATTGGGTGAGGATATTACTTAAAAAAATAAAATCTTTTTAAAATTTTTAAAAATAAAAAAATAAAATAAAATAGAAACGAAACTCAAAGATGATAGCTCCTAATTTCTATACTTCTTGTATGTTGCCAAGCTCTCTGTGTACTCAATCTACAACCATCAACATCCCAGGAAGTGGATGTTTCATTTCATCCTTTTACAAATGAGGCTGGAAAGAATCAGAGAAGGCTCAGAAAAGTTTCACATGCCCACTGTGCTTCCCCCTCACCCCCATTAGTGTCTTCTTATCACAAGCCATCACCCTTGTCCTCCTGACCTGAGGAGCTGGTGTCTATTTAGCAACCTGACAATCTAGGTCCCAAAGAGCATCTAGAATGGTCTTCACAAAAACAAATACTAATAAATTAGATTATCCCCCACTTAAAATGACCCAATAGCTCTGGAAAATATGTGGGCAGCTTCTTTTAAAACTAAACACACAGGGGGCGCCTGGGTGGCGCAGTCGGTTAAGCGTCCGACTTCAGCCAGGTCAAGATCTCGCGGTCCGTGAGTTCGAGCCCCGCGTCAGGCTCTGGGCTGATGGCTCGGAGCCTGGAGCCTGTTTCCGATTCTGTGTCTCCCTGTCTCTCTGCCCCTCCCCCGTTCATGCTCTGTCTCTGTCCCAAAAATAAATAAACGTTGGGAAAAAAAAATTTTAAACTAAACACACAGGGTGCCTGGGTGGGTCAGTTGGTTAAGTGTCCAACTTCAGCTCAGGTCATGATCTCACAGTTTGTGGGTTCGAGCCCCTTGTTGGGTTCTGTGCTGATACCTCAGAGCCTGGAGCCTGCTTTGGATTCTTTGTCTCCCTCTCTCTCTGCCCTATCCCCACTCATGCTCTGTCTCTGTCTTAAAAATAAACAAAACATAAAAAAAAAAAAACCCACGCAACTACCATATGCCCCAGCAATTGTTCTCTTAGGCCTTTGTCCAAAAGAAATGAAAACTTAGGTTCACACATATACCTATATACAAGTATTTGCAGCAGCTTTATTCAGAATAGCCAAAACCAGAAACAACTCGGTGGGTGACAGTTAAAGAAACTGTGGTATATCCTCTACCATGTAGTATTACCCAGCAATGAGAAGAAATAACACATGCATACTGACATACTGATTGTGGAAAAAAGCAAATCCCAGAAGGTTGTATACTTTAAATTTCATACACATAACATTTTTTAAATGACAATATTATAAAAATGGAGAACAGATTAGTGGTTGCCAGGGGTTAGGGCTAGGTATGGAGGTGGCAGAGACTTGGATGTGCCCATGAAAGGGCCATACAAAGTCTCTTTGTAGTGATGGAACTGTTCTGTAGCTTGACCACAGTGATGGATACATGACTCTACATAGATAATAAAACTGCACAGGCTAAATATGCTCACAAGTGCATGCATGCACACACATGTACAAATAAAACTGAAGAAATCAGAATAAGATCAGTGGATTATATCAATGTCAATATGCTGATGTGATATTGCATTACAACATTGCAAGATCCAAACAAGCAAGGAAACTGAGTATAGATAGGCAAGAGCTGTTGGCATTGTTGCTTACAACTTCATGTAAATTTACAGTTATTTCCAAATAAAAGGTTTGATTTTTTTTAATCACCCAATGTCTTCCCATCACATTAAGAATAACACTGCAGATGGGAGGAAGAAGTCAAACTTTCACTCTTCATAGACAAAATGATACTCAATAGGGGCGCCTGGGTGGCGCAGTCGGTTGAGCGTCCGACTTCAGCCAGGTCACGATCTCGCACTCCGTGAGTTCGAGCCCCGCGTCAGGCTCAGGGCTGATGGCTCAGAGCCTGGAGCCTGTTTCCGATTCTGTGTCTCCCTCTCTCTCTGCCCCTCCCCCGTTCATGCTCCGTCTCTCTCTGTCCCCCAAAAAATAAAATAAACGTTGAAAAAAAATTTAAAAAAAAATGATACTCAATATAGAAAACCTGAAAGATGCCACCAAAAATGTTGCTTGAACTAATACATGAGTTCATCAAAGTCACAGTATCTAAAACCAACATACAGAAATCAGTTGCATTCCTATACACCAATAATGAAGTAACAGAAAGAGAAATCAAGGAATCAATCCCATTTGCAATTGCACCAAAAATCATAAGATACCTAGGAATAAATCTAACCAAATAAACCTAACCAAAGAGGTAGAAGACCTATACTCTGAAAACCACAGAACACTTATGAAAAAAAGTGAAGAGACACAAAGAAATGGGAGAACGTTCTATGCTCATGGACTGGAAGAACAAACGTTGTTAAAATGGCAATACTACCCAAAGCAATCTACACATTCAATGCAATCCCTAATCAAAGTAACACCAGCATTTTTCATAGAGCTAGAACAAACAATCCTAAAATTCGTATGGAACCACAAAAAAAAAAAAAACCCAAACAGTCCAAGTAATGTTGAAAAAGAAAAGCAGAGCAGGAGGCATCACAATCCCAGACTTCAAGCTATATTACAAAGCTGTAATCATCAAGACAGTATGATACTGGCACAAAAACAGACACTCACATCAATGGAACAGAATAGAGAACCCAGAAATGGACCCACAAACATATGGCCAACTAATCTTTGACAAAGCAGGAAAGAACATCCAATGGAATAAAGACAGTCTCTTCAGTAAGTGGTGCTGAGAAAACTGGACAGCGACATGCAGAAGAATTAACCTGGACCACTTTCTTACACCATACACAAAAATAAACTCAAAATGGATGAAACACCTCAATGTAAGACAGGAAGCCATCAAAATCCTCGAGGAGAAAGCAGGCAAAAACCTCTTTGATCTTGGCCACAGCAACTTCTTACTCAATATGTCTCCAGAGGCAAGGAAAACAAGGGCAAAAATGAACTACTGGGACCTCATCAAAATAAAAAGCTTCTGCACAGCAAAGGAAACAATCAGCAAAACTAAAGAGCAACTGACAGAATGCGGGAACGACATATCAGACATATCAAACGACATATCAGATAAAGGGTTAGTATCCAAAATCTATAAAGAATTTATCAAACTCAACACCCAAAATACAAATAATCCATTGAAGAAATAGGCAAAAGACATGAATAGACACTTCTCCAAAGAAGACATCCAGATGGCCAACCGACACATGAAAAAATACTCAGCATCACTCATCAGGGAAATACAAATCAAAACCACAATGAGATACCAACTCACACCTGTCAGAACAGCTAAAACTAACACCTCAAGAAATAACAGATGTTGGTGAGGATACACAGAAAGGGGAACTCTCTTACGCTGTTGGTGGGAATGCAAACTGGCATAGATACTTGGGAAATAAGTGTGTAAGTTCCTCAAAAGTTAAAACTAGGGACACCTGAGTGGCTCAGTTGGTTAAGCATCCAACTTTGGCTCAGGTCACGATCTCATAGTTCGTGGGTTTGAGCCTGGTGTCTGGCTCTGTGCTGACAGCTGAAAGCCTGGAGCCTGCTTAGGATTCTGTGTCTCCCTCCCTTTCTCTGCCCCTTCCCTGCTAGTGCATGCTCGCTCGCTTGCTCTCTCTCTCTCTCTCTCTCTCAAAAATAAATATTTTTTAAAGTTAAAAATAGAACTACCCTACAACTCAGCAATTGTACGACTAGATATTTATCCAAAGGATATAAAAATACTGATTCAAAGGGGTACCTGCACCCCAATGTTTATAGCAGCACTATCAACAATTGCCAGAGTATGGAAAGAGCCCAAATGTCCATTGACTGACAAATGGATAAAGAAGATGTGGTATATAAACAATGGAATATTACTCAGCCATCAGAAAGAATGAAATCTTTCCATTTGCAATAACATGGCTGGAACTAGAATCTTTATGCTAAGCAAAATAAGTCAGAGAAAGACAAATACCATATTATTTCACTTATCTGTGGAATTAAAGAAACAAAACACATGAATATAGGGGAAGGGAAAGGAAAATAAAATTTTAAAAAAGAGGAAGGCAAACCATAAGAGACTCTTAACTATAGAGAAGAAACTGAGTGTTGCTGAAGGGGAAAAGGGTGGGGAGACGGGCTAAAAGGGTAATGGGCATTAAGGAGGACACTTGTGATGAGCACTGGGTGTTGTAAGTAAGTGATGAATCACTTAATTCTACTCCTGCAACCAGTGCTATACTATATGTTAACTAACTTGAATTTAAATAAAAACTTGGAAGAAAAATCAGTTGACCAATCAATCATCTTTGGGGGAACAAAAAGAGTAACAGTGCAGATGGGTAGTGGGAACAGAGAGCTGACTCCAAAGAGTGATGAACAGTCCCACAACCACCACCAGGGACCTAGTTACCATCACACCCAGGAAAACTGCAGCTGCCCCAATCACCCAGGCCAAATCTCAACAGCCACCCTCAGCTTTGCCCACATCCATCCCCCACCCCCCACCCTCAGTGGCTCCAGCAGTAGAGGACTCAGGTGGGTGGTGAATGCCTTCAGATACAAGAAAGTCTTTGCAAGGGCAGTTTGGGAACTGTAAAGTAAGAAATAGGTGTGATTCCATCAACAGGGATGACACCCGGGAAGATATATTTGTACAGTGGACTGCCATAAAGAACCCTGGGAAGTCCCTTGGCAATGTGGGAGACAGAGACTGTGGAGTCTGACATTGTTGTGGAGAAAAGGTGTGGAGGTGGCAGAAAACACAGGCCATGGTGGAGCTCAGGGCAGGGCAGTAAATCTGCTATAGTCTGGAAGTACAGTAGATACTACCCCCATCCCGAGAGCCTTCCACGCAACCCCAGTAGCATTACCAGAAGGGTGAGTAGGGGAGAAAATCCTACAGGGATCTCCAAGGCTAGGCCCTAATCCACAGCCCCACGAGGGGGGCAACAGGTCTCACCTTCCTACCTGTGGAGACACCAGGGGCACCACCAGTGTTCCAGCCCTCCCCTGCAGGGAGGAGGAACAGAGGGGCTTGATAACCAGGATACAAGAACACGGCAAACTAGTGAAACAGAACATGTATGGAGTTAAAGACCACTATTCCACAGGACCCCCTCCTCACCCAAAGACAGCCTAGAGAGGATGGCAATGAAGGAAATGAGGACAATCAAGGAGACCCAAGGTCAGCAGCCACCTTGACATGGGTACCCCTATATCCGCAACTACCAACGTAGGCACCAGAAAACCCTAAACCACAAGAAGGCAGAGACAAAAATGACTGATCCACCAGCTAACAATCCATCTGCCCCCCAAGATGGCTCACCATCTCTACCATCATCCTGTTTAGTCATCCAACAAGAAAAAAATGACCATGAAATTTCAGCAATAAGAAGTGAGTGAAAGATTGAAGCTGAAGACCTTAAGTGCTTGCTTTTTCCCATTGATCAGACAACTAGAACTATCTATCTATGCAGCATGGGGTTTTTATTATTTTTAATTGGACTCCTCTTCTGTGTAATGACAAACTTGGTTTGTTTGTTTTAAGCCTGGTTTTTCTCCATATAAGGTTTTTTAATTGTTTTGTATCTGGTCAAGTCGGATTTTTACCAACATCACTGTAATTTGTAACAAAAGTTTACAACTTGATTTCTTCAAGCGAATCCAACTACAAGCACCTATTAACAAAGGTCTTAAATCACTAGATAGATAGATAGATAGATAGATAGATAGACAGACAGACAGACAGACACACACCATTGTATTACTTGCCCTGGCTTACACAGCCCTACTCAACTTGGGCTCTTTCGACCTCTCTGATCTCATCCATTGCCATGCCCTCAGCCTGCTCCTGCAAGCATCCCTAAGGCATTGGCAAGATTTGTTTCTTTTTGTTGAAATGTTCTTCCTCTAACCTCTGCAGGATTAGTTCCTTCTTGTCATTCAGTTCCCATCCCAGCCTGGTTCCTTCTCGGGGAGGCTTTTCCTAACTACACACCCAAAGGCATCTAGCCACCCTGTTACATCTGTGAATTAATTATCACTGTGGCATATATTATTTTTTATTTTTTCATGTTGTTTATATTTGCTAGAAAGTAAGCTCCTTGGGAGCAGAGATGTTGTTTGTCATTTTCTGCTGTATTTCCATCATCTGGAACAGTATGGTACACAGAGTAGGTACTCAATAACTGTTTATTGAGTGGATATAGATATGCACGCATGTGTAAGTTGTGGAGAGAGGTCTTGTTTAGTACCTAGTCATATCTTTCGTGGCATTCAAGGTCCCCACCTGTCTCCAGTGAGTTCAAAGTCCCCAATGAAATATTACTCTCTGGTGTTTTTTTTTTTTAATTTTTTTTAACGTTTATTTATTTTTGGGACAGAGAGAGACAGAGCATGAACGGGGGAGGGGCAGAGAGAGGGGGAGACACAGAATCGGAAACAGGCTCCAGGCTCCGAGCCATCAGCCCAGAGCCTGACGCGGGGCTCGAACCCACAGACCGCGAGATCGTGACCTGGCTGAAGTCGGACGCTTAACCGACTGCGCCACCCAGGCGCCCCATACTCTCTGGTGTTTTAATGAAAGTCTTAATATCAGTAGGACAGCCCGGACCTGAAGGAGACAATAATTCAGAGAAGAGACACATTCCAGAGATGGGCAAAAGAATGGGAAAGAACCCAGGAATACAGGTGGTAATAGAAAGGTGGACAGAATGGAAAATCCAGGTAAATTTAGCAAGCACACACTGACCCCCCTCGCTTCCAGGCACTGAGGTATACACTGTAGAGATAAGCGATGAGAAAGTCCTCATCTCAAGCATACAGGTGGTCCCTGAGGCTCTACCTGAGAGGCCCAGCAGGAAGGGACATCATCTTTGTGACCCGACAGGTAAGGCTGGACAACTCGAACAGAAAGGCCAGAGCTGAAAGAACTTTAAAACTGTCATCTTGCAGATGACAATCACTGGGCAATAACATAGTCAGGGACCAACCCAGTGACCCCTACTCCCCATCACCTGGAACAGGTCCACTTTTACTTATATCGCTTACTGGGCTTCTCTGATCAACAAATGATTCCACAGTCAAAAAGTGTTTGAAGCCACTCTATGTAAGCAGACCCAGATCTTGGGCTAGCTGGACAGCAAAAGATTTTGAAAACATTCCATCATTTGAAGACAATATTTGCTTCAAACCTCTTTCACTTCTGTCTTTACAAAATAGACAAACAGAAGCAATGTACTGACATTCTCATTTTCAAGTGCCCAGTGGGTTTCACTGTCAGAATCACCTGGGGCTATCAAGTTGCTTCCTTCACAACTGCTGGCCAGGCCAGGCCCAGAACAGGCTATCATATGCTTTGCACATCCCGTTCCAAATGGAACAGAGCTCTCTCATTCTTCAGAACAGAACAAAGGCTGGTATTGATTTCTCCATGAGCAATAGTGTTTAACTCTTTTTTTTTTTCAACGTTTATTTATTTTTGGGACAGAGAGAGACAGAGCATGAACGGGGGAGGGGCAGAGAGAGAGGGAGACACAGAATTGGAAACAGGCTCCAGGCTCTGAGCCATCAGCCCAGAGCCTGACGCGGGGCTCGAACTCCCGGACCGCGAGATCGTGACCTGGCTGAAGTCGGACGCTTAACCGACTGCGCCACCCAGGCGCCCCAATAGTGTTTAACTCTTATGCTTTTAGCCTGATGGGCCCTGGAAGCTTCAAGTATTCTTCCTGGTATAGAGTAAGGCATCTGTCTCTCTCTTGGACTGGGGATGTTTGTTCCCATGGCTTCTCAGATCTGCAGTAGGAAGCACCATTCATGGGCTGAAATGCCATACTGCAAAAAAGCAGCACATTTTGTGTTTTCCAAGTTCTCACATTCTCACCTGCTATCATGCCTTAGTCCTTACCAGGACTGGCCATTCTGGTTCACTAACTGACCAGATCAAAGTCAGAAAAAAAAAAAGTGGTAGCCACTAAGATAAGTCTAGGGTTCCACAGGTTAACACTGGACATTCCAGTCTATTTTCTGATACAGCCCTCCTTGCAGCCATATGTAAGGGTGAAGGCAGGGATTTTCATACCCATTTTGCAGATGAGAAAATTGATTCAACAAAGCATTAGGAAGTTCAGGCAAGTTTCTAGTTCTTGAAGTTCTATCCAGCCTGTTGTACTTCTCATCAAAACCATTTGGCTATTTTTCCCCTGAAATGAAGAGTTATTTGAACCAAACTGATCAAAGTGATTGTTTCCTTTAATCAGAGCCAACTTTAACCCATATCTAGTAAAATTTAAGCAAAGAAAGGCAGTGGTCTTGACATAAATCTCTTTCTCAAATGTGCACTTTCCCACAAGACCAGCTGGAACAGTTAGTCCTTCCAGGCCAAGACTCCATCAATACTGGAAACCATTTATCAGCTTTTCCTGATACAGAACTTACAAATACAGTTTGCTCAAAAATAATCTCATATGGTAAAAAGAATAATGATAAATAATTTGCTTAATGCTTATTGCCCTGAATTTCCACACAACACTTGTTATTTAACTCTTACAACACAGAGAAGTAAATATTCGTAGCTTATTTTACAGAACAACAGATGAAGAAATTGAAGGGCACAAAATTAGTTAGACCACATGAGATGACAACCTAATAAAGGACACATCTGAATGCAAGCAGTTTAGTGGCCTCTAAAATCTATTCTCTACGAGTGCCTAGGTGGCTCAGTCGGTTGAGCGTCCAACTCTGGATTCAGCTCAGGTCATGATCTCACGGTTCATGAGTTCGAGCCCCGCATCTGGCTCTATGCTGACAGCATGGGGCCTGCTTGGGATTCTCTATGCTTGCCTTTCTCCAACTCACACTGTCTCTGTTTCTCTCAAAATAAATAAATAAACTTTAAAAAAATAAAATCTGTTCTCTTACCCTCATACCATGTTTCTCAGACAGAGAGGCTGAGAACAAAGTACCTGCCTGCGTTCAGCACAAAGGATACTATCCAATTTACCCTTCGTTCCACAAATAGGTATTGAATGATAAATGGCCCATATCAGTCTGCTCACTGGGGCCAGAGCAATGAACAAAAACAAGTCACCGCCCTCCTGAGGCTGACATTCCAAATGCAAACATTAATGGTTTATAAATTATTATTCCTTGCCATCTATTCTCCCCACAAAAAAAAGAAAATAAGATTTCTTTATATACATATCACAAAATGAGAAATTATACCTCTAGTCATAGTTAAATGTGAAGGCAGTGGTTCTTGGGCTTTTTATTCCAACGTGCTATTTTAAATACCTGAGTCACCACCCTCATTCACGACTGTGACACAGACAAAGCAGGCTGGAGTTCTGTAAAATTCCCTGCACGTTAGCTGTATCTTAATTGCTTTTGCTCTTTCTCAAGACAGCACAGCAGAATGGAAGAAAGTATTTTGTTATTATAGGATAACCATGAATCCATAAGTAATTATTTGCAAACTTCAATACTTTTGAATGTTACAATGAGTTGTAACAAATTACTTGTGACCCACCTACCCAGTAAGGTAGATATTGAGATACTATATTCTGAGCCAAGTTACTATTCCCAGGAATCCTATAAGGTTCCTGCCCTGGAGAGAGGAATAACTTAGTCAATTATCATAAACCATACATACATTATCATGGATATATATATATATATATATATATATATATATATATATATATAGGTACCAGTCTGGAAATGCATAGCATTCAGGATAATTTTTTTAAATTTCTTCAGCTTAGCACACAATAGCAATGTGAGAGGTCAGAAATGGCCTTCCAAATAGGAAGGAAGAAGAGGGAATCAGGAGGCGTGCAAAACCCTTCTCCAATCTTGCAGATATGCCTTCAACCAGGCTTATTCTATGATTCAGACCAGAAAGGAACATGAAAACTGTTACTAAGATTCTTCAAGGCTCTCATCTTTTTACTGTATGGAATCAAACATTTTGGGTGAGATCAGAAAAGTGGTGCTTTTATTGGACTTACAAGGTGTTTCCTCAGCTGCATAGCCTTAGAATCCACCTGAACAAACTGGAGTCCCTGCAGGAAACAGAATTCATCCAAATCATTCAGATGAAGACATTTTAATTTAGGGACTGCTTACAGGAGTATAGGCATACCTCGGGGAACAAACCAAAGATAGCGGGGCAATAAGAAATAACAATATGAAGACATTAATATCCCTAAAACCAGAGCTAGTGAGAACTGGAGCCATGGAGAAGTTTCCAGAGGAAGTGGCAGGATGCAGTTCTTGCCTCACAGGGCACCAATGCAGGGAGGAAGCTAGAAGAGACTTCCCTCGTCCTCTCTCTCCCCCCACATTTCAACACACTGCCACTGCAGCCCAATGGTTAAATCCAACAGTGAGCCAGCCAGCAAGGAGGTCTGGGTGCTGAAGTCTCCAAGAGTCAACTTTGCAGCACACGGGAAAAGCAGAAAAGGAAAAGAATAGAAGAGTGGATACAAATTAATCAAAAGTGGGGGTAGGAATTTACTCATCCTTCCAGCCCCATATCAGGCCAACCTCTCCCTCCCCTTCTATATCTCTCCCCTGACCTACTGGCCTTCTCAGCAGCTGCTCTCTTTTCCTGAGAGTTTTTTCACATGCCACTCCTTCCTTCTCCCCTTCCCCATTCCTGTGATAGCTTCTCCACCTCCTTGGAGGCCTCACTTAAACATCCTTTCTCAGGGAGACTTTGGGAAACTTCCAACATTTCAGAGTCCCAATCTATAAAGGGTTCACTCAAAATGAAATGAAATGAAGACAAATTAAATTACCAAATTCCTGTCAAGTAAATAATGTGGTACTGGGTGGAATCCAAGAGGACGGATCAGCTAAAACCAGACGGTTGCTAAACTTGCTTGCAAAAGGGTGGGTTTGGTTAACTGAAGGACTTCTACAATGCTGAATGGGGTGGGCAGTTGAGAGCCAGTGCTGAATCACCCAGGACAGGAAAGGAGAGCCTCGGCACAGGCTCCTCCTATTCAGCCCCTCCTGCAAGTACCTGTGGAACAAATGCCCTCACAAATATCCATCTGGTACATTAGCATGTACCTTCCCTACCCAATACTGGAAGATTCAGCCTTGTTCATTCCCCTTCAATACCATATAGTTCTTAGCTCACTGTTGGGAACCTCCTAGGTAGATCTTCCAAAGTTGCAACAAATAAATAAAAGAATGAACCCAGGATACTTGTAGCTACATAGATATAGAAATACACTTACAACACACACACACACACACACACACACACACCAGATCAAAAAAGATAGATTGCATTTTATCTTGTGACAGTGAGATACCATGTGCAACTCTGAGTCTGATTCCAGGAATCTTCATCTGAAAGGGACCTCGACTAGTCACAATACACATAAGAGAAGTAGGAGCACTCTAAAAATCTAATCTTTGCAGCAGATCACTGGCTCGCTCCAAATCTACTTCTTAAATGCTTCTTTTTCTAAATACTATCAAATGCATTTGCCCAGAAGAGTTTTTCTTTTAGCTGTGATAGGCAGCTTACTCATTTGTATGTGCACACCATGTCTACCACTTCTATCCCAATCATGAGATGTTGAGATTGTGAATGTTTCCATGAACTGGCAGGAGAGAATGAGAGATAATGAAATTTACAGTTTAAAACCAAAACCTCACGTTTTATAAGTCTATTTAAGGGAATTCTTCAACCAAAGTAATGCATACGCTCATCATAAATGTGCAGCTACAAACCAAGGCACTCTGTTAAACCTTTACCTTAAGTAAATAAACTCAAAAAAAGTAAAAGTAAGGATACTTACAAGTTCATCTTTTTCTAAAGAAAATGCCATTTACCCAACTAAATTCTAAGAAATTTTTAAAAAGAAAAAAGAATTTTGTATTTCAGAGGCACTTTCTAGTTTTGTGCTGGCAATATACACTCCTATTACAAGTCGGCCTCTAGAAAAATGAGTTTATATTGATGCATCTTAACAGCATGAAGTTATAGCTCTGATTACATCAATACCTGCAAACAAGAACGCAGGTGGACACTGGTTAATGCATTGTAAACATGCTGTGCTGAGACTTAAAGGTCCTAGGGATGTCACACAGAAAAGGATCCATGCATGTCCTTTCTCCCTTCATTTGGACTGCAGTTTAAAGTCCATGCTAATATCATTTCCCATTTCCCAGGAAAGAAATTAAAAGTCAGAAGCAATTTAAATTACTTGAATCCTCCCCCTTGAGAGGAATTTGTATACCTCAGAAATGAATGTGGCTCTTTGATGGGGAATGCTTATTTGCTGTTGACAGCTTTTTAGTGAAAAAGATAGAAATCAGATTGAATTTCGACAGTGAGAAATTGAGAGCTTGTTCTGCCAGCAGGAGGCTGAGGCCTCTAATTTTACCTCTGCAAAACAAAGATGAACCAAGAATATAATCTACCTACTTTTCAAAAACAAAACATAAAAATTCTTCATGTAGCCTGCTTCAAAGTAAGAAAAATTGCACAGAGGGCCAGCTCCATTCTATCTGTCTTGGTATTAATATAATAGCTGGACTGTATTCAAAACCAGATAGAATAGATTCCAAATTCCATTATACTCTCTATTCTGAACTTTTTATTTGAACAATGAAGTCCACAGTAACCCCATCAAACTTCCTTAAACCAAAGGTCTGACAATCCCTGAATACCAAAATATCTCTAACACATAAAATTAAATTCTATTCTACAGGCAAAATATTGATCGTCAAAGATACATTTTTGCAACAGTGGCGATATACAGATAGGCTTCGTTAGACTCCAGTAAGCTCCTAATTATATATAATAAATCCAAACAGACAATGCTCATTTTGTAATAGAAATAAAATTTGGCTTTGGTGAGTCTGTCAGATTCTTCAAAGACATTTAGTTTCTAAAAGCCAGATCTGAGACAAAGGCAATGCTCATAAATTTCACATCCCAAATGAAGCCTGAGGCAGAGAAACGTCATAACAATTTTCCAAGTTAGTACACTATGGCTGTGGAAGAGATTTTTGCTAATAGAGGTTTTTAACATCAAGGAGTATCTGTGTTGATACTATGACCCTATGTGTATTGTGTTAGGAAAAAATAAGGTAATGTTATTATAGACTCAAAACAGGACTTATCAAGTAACATCCCCTGGGCTCTCCTTCCCCCCTCCCAACAGAATAAACAGAGAAAAATATAATAATAATAACAGCAACTATTATTACTACAAAGCTGCCAGGCAGAAAAGCATGTGATGATTCAGGAGACAAAATTAATCAAACCCAAAAGCAAATATGATGAAAGGAAGTAGTACAGTATGTTAAACAAAAATCCAAAGCAATTATTGGGATAGAAGGAGGAGAGAAATGCATAACCACAAAATAATGTAGATACTATGTTTGATTGAGAAATGAAAATAGTGTTACAGATATATACAGAATATTCTCTTTTATCAAGTCTCAATTAACCATGTATTTAGAAAACTTTCAAAAGAAACTTCCTGAATATTTAAGCATTAACACTGCATGTCAATCCAACTAAAGAAAATAATTGAAGTCTAACTGAACTTATTAGTTCAAAATAATTAATTTTACTAAGTTACTGAATTTGCATTAAAAGCAATATCAGAATAATGATTTTAAAAAGAGATCTGAGGGCTCATCCAGTTCAGTCTCAGAATTCTATAATACAGAAAGCGAGTCTACTGAAAAAAAGTAACAGATTTCCATTTCCGTAAATATAGTTGATTATACTGAAAGATCTCCTAAACACAATTAGAAATATTGAAAAAAAATAGCACACATCCTTTTAAAGTGTGTTGGCTGGACAGAAAGAAAATGATCTTCCAATAGAATATGGAATGAAAAACAAAAACAAATGTATGGGTAAAGCTAAATACATATTAACTGAATCAAACAATAATACCATTTGGGATACAGCAACACAAGTTGGTGGGAAATAAATAGGAATAAAGTGTTCGACAGCCCTAGAATTTTTATAGAAGCAGTAAAAGTACTAAATTACATTGCACTAAGTTAAACATGCATGTTTTAATTTTTAGAGGAATCACAAAAAAAGAAAACTGACATTAACAATTTAGCAAGTGATGGAAATTGAATAATAACTTTTAAAATGATTAATCAGAAAAAGGCAAGGTAAGTAAGAGGAAAAAGAATATTGCCAGCGGGACAAATAAAGAACAAAGAGTAAGCCAGTTATTAGAATAGTTAAGTGTATGGGAATGCAAGCTGGTACAGCCACTCTGGAAAACAGTATGGAGTTTCCTCAAAAAACTAAAAATAGAACTACCCTACGACCCAGCAATTACACTACTAGGCATTTATCCACAGGATACAGGTGCGCTGTTCTGAAGGGACACATGCACCCCCATGTTTCTAGCAGCACTATCAACAACAGCCGAAGTATGGAAAGAGCCCAAATGTCCACTGATGGATGAATGGATAAAGAAGATGTGGTATATATATACAATGGAGTATTACTCAGCAATCAAAAAGAATGACATCTTGCCATTTGCAACTATGTGGATGGAACTGGAGGCTATAATGCTAAGTGAAATTAGTCAGAGAAAGACAAAAATCATATGACTTCACTCATTTGAGGACTTGAAGAGACAAAACAGATGAACATAAGGGAAGGGAAACAAAAATAATATAAAAACAAGGAGGGGGACAAAACAGAAGAGACTCATAAATATGGAGAACAAACTGAGGGTTGCTGGAGGGGTTGTGGGAGGGGGGGTGGGCTGAATGGGTAAGGGGCATTAAGCAATCTACTCCTGAAATTATTGTTGCACTATATGCTAATTTGGATGTAAATTTTTTAAAAAATTTTTTTAAAAAGGAAAGTTAAAAATAGAACTACCCTGTGATCCAGCAATTGCACTACTAGGTATTTACCCAAAGGATACAAAAATACAGATTAGAAGGGGCACATGCACACCAATGTTTATAGCAGTATTATCAACAATAGCCCAACTATGGTGAGAGCCCAAATGCCCATTGACGAATGGATAAAGAAAATGTGGTGTACATACATACGTGTATACACACACACACACACACACACACACACACACACACACACACACACACCAGAATATTACTCGGCCATCAAAAAGAATGAAATCTTGCATTTTCCATGACACAGATGGACATATAGTGTGTTATACTAAGCAAAATAAGTCAGTCAGAGAAAGACAAATACCATATGATTTCATTCATATGTAGAATTTAAGAAACAAAACAGATGAAATTAGGGGAGGGGAAAAAGAGGGAAACAAACCATAAGAGACTTCTTCATGCATAAGCGAGGAAGAGAGAGGCAGAGGCAGAGGGAGGGAGAAAAATCAATGAGGGGCTAAATTCCACAACCCTGGAATCATGATCTGAGCTGAAATCAAGAATTGGATGCTCAACCAACTGAGCCACCCAGGAGCCCCCAGGAGACTCTTAAAGACAGAGAACTGAACTTGATGGAGGGAGGTGGGTGGGGGATAGGCTTCATGGGTGATGGGCATTAAAGAGGGCACTTGTTATGATAAGCATTGGGTGTTGTAAGTGATATATCACTGAATTCTACTCCTGAAACCAATATTGAACTGTATGTTAACTAACTAGAATTAGACATCAAAACGGAGAGGGTGGGTGATGGGTATTGAGGAGGGCACCTTTTGGGATGAGCACTGGGTGTTGTATGGAAACCAATTTGTCAATAAATTTCATATAAAAAAAAAAGAAATTGCCACCAAAAAAAAAAAACTTAAGTACAAAATTGAAGCAACTTAGATGATTGGATATTGGCACAAGGAAAGATTAAAGAACCAATGAAAGCTTTTTCTTTTTTAATCTGTGTGAGATGATGGATGTTACTTTTTGTAATTATGATAAATCATTGTGCTATACACCTTAAACTTTGTGTCAATTATATCTCAATAAAACCGGGAGGGGGTGTCCAGAAGTAAAACTTCAATGCAGTGTGAAAAATTTATAGCCTTTGTAATAACTGGGTCAAATGTAATGGTGAGTCAATTGCATACACAAGTTTAAAAACTGACACCCCCCCCCACTTCACACCATATACAAAATTCAATTCAATTTTACATGAACTGTAGATCTAAAAGTCAATGATGGGGTGCCTGGCTGGCTCAGTTGGTTAAGTGTTGAACTACTGACTTCAACTCAGGTCATGATTTCTCAGTTCATGAGATCAAACCTGCATTGGGTTCTGTGCTAACAGAGCGGATCTTGCTTGAGATTCTCTCTCCCTCTCTCTCTGCCCCTTTCCACCTCTCTCTCTCTCAAAGTAAATACACATTTAAAAGTCAATGATGCAGAGCCTGAGTGGTTCAGTCAGTTAAGCATCTGACTCTTGATTTCAGCTTGGTAATGACCTCATAGTTCCTGAGTTCAAGCCCCATGTAGGGGCTTAGAATCCACTTAGGATTCTCTCTCTCCCTCTCTCTCTGCCTCTCTCTTTCTTCCTCTCAAAAATAAATAAATAAACATTTTTTTTAAAGTCAATGATAAAACAGTAGACTCCTAAAAATAAAAAATAAGAAAATATCGGGGTGTCTGGGTAGCTCAGTTGGTTAAGCATCCGACTTCGGCTCAGGTCGTGATCTTGCAGTTTGTGAGTTTGAGCCCTGCGTCAGGCTCTGTGCTGACAGCTCAGAGCCTGGAGCCTGCTTTGGATTCTGTGTCTCCCTCTCTCTCTGCCCCCGCCCTGCTCATGCTCTGTCTGTCTGTCTCTCTCTCTCTCTCTCAAAAATAAATTAAAAATAATTTTTTTAAACAAGAAAGTATCTTCATAACCTTGAAGTAAAAATGTTTTAAGTGGGACGCAAAACTGCTAATCTTAGAAGTAATTTCTGCCTTATCATATCACTTTGGGCCCAGTTAAAGGTCACAGCAAATATCACAGGACATGGCTTCCAGACTGCCTGCCAACAGAGATAAAAGAAGCAAGCAGAAACAAGAGGAATAATCCCCAGTGAGACAAATTTTGGCCAATGAGAGATAGAAGATGGAAGATAAGAAGGAGTACCTTTTTCTCTCCAAGGTACTATTTTAGGGAACAGCGTCTCTGTCCCAAAGCATCCTATGATCTCAAGTAGTTGGATCTGCTGAGCAATCAGCTATGTCTATTGTGGCTTATTGCAAAGCAGTGGCCACCTTCCTTTGAATGCCTTTCATCTTTCCCTGACTCACTTTCTTTTCCCTGATCCCTTTAACTGCCAAGTGAATATATGCTGATTGCTTCAACACTAATCCTTGCCCCAGCCTCTGTTTTGGCACAGACCTGTGACAAATGCATTGATGGATGGATAAATGAATACAACAAATATTTATTATTATACCAAGTATGTCAATAATTATAACAAACATTATTGTAAAAATCACAGGCAGCTTCCTAACTTTGAGTCCAGTAAACATAATTGTGAAATTCTTTTAAATATATATTTAACCCTTTTTTTAAATTTTTGCAGCTTTATTAAGATAGAATAGACATAAAACATTGTGTACATTTAAGGTACACAATGTGATGATTTTATATACATATGTGTATAATATATACAAATACATATAGTTAATACAGGTAATTAACCTTATTGTAGTATATAGTATATGTTTGTCCATATTGCAAAATGATTACAATAAGGTTGATTAACACCCATTACCTCACATAGTTATTTTTGTGGTGAAAACATTTAAGATTTACTCTCTTAAAACTTTCAAGTATATAAAATAATATTGTCAACTAGAGTCACCATGCTGTACATTAGATCCCCAGAACTAATTCCTCTCGTAACTGAAAATCTGTACCTTTGAACACCTTCCCCTATTTCCCCCAGCCCATCCAGGTTCTAGATGCTGGGAAATCAAGATCATGTCACCAGTACATTTGGCATCTGGTGAGAGCCCACTTCCTGGGCTACTATTGTCTCCCTGAGTCTTCACGTGATGGAAGGGGCTCCCTGGATGTATTGTATAAAGGTACTAATCCAAGCTGTGAGAGCTCTGCCCTCATGACACAATCACCTCCCATAGCACCACCTCCATAGTCCATCACTTTGGGGATTAGGTTTCAACATATTAATTTGGGAAAGACCCAAACATTCCATCTACAGCAGGGCTGATGCAAAACAAAAAACAAAACAAAAAAAAACAAAACAAAAAATTCCTGTGTAAGTTGGAATAGAGGATGGTAAAACCTGGTGAAGACTTCAATAGTATCTGTATCTAAAGAAAAGTAAAATCTTTCAAACTGCTTTTTCTTTTTGGCAGCTCTCATCTCCTTGTCTGCAAAGATCATTTGCGCACTGGCCCAACTTTGAGAAAATAAACGTTAGGCTAAAAGGTTTACTCACCCTGTATCATGAAAAAGAAAAGGCTGGCAAAAAAAAAAGTCTGCCAAAAATGCTTCCAGGAAAAATTTAGGAGTATGTTCCTTTCTCTCCTCAGAACCAAGGCTCAGGGAAAATGTCAGGAAGACCATGCCAGAGGGAGACTACATAAACCTGGCAGGGGCAGCTAAACCTAAGGTTATGACAGTGGGAACAGGAAAAAATCTCTTTTCCACTTGCCCTGCAACTTCTGTTGTTCTGCAAACTGAATGAAGAAAACCATCTGACAGAAGAAATAAAATAATGCACTCCTCTCCAACTGTATGCCTATGAGCAGTAATATACAGAAGCATCCATTTAGGAAACAATTCTCAGAATGTGGATTTTAGAAGGGAAAATCACAAGAAGTAAGTTGTTGTTCTTAACTTTAGTTACTGGACTTTGATTTTTTTATTTAATCCATTGGATTCAGGTTTAGGATTCATATTTGAATTAGATTAGGTCCTGTGCTGAATGTGCCATTCAAAAAGTTACATATAATTTTAATGTACATATAAAACTACAATTAGGGGCACTTGGGTAGCTAAGTGTCTGATTTTGGCTCAGGTTATTATCTCACAGTTTGTGGGTTCGAGCCCTGCATCAGGCTCTGTGCTGACAGTGCAGAGCCCGCTTGGGATTTTCTCTCTGCCCCTCCCCCACTTGCACGCGCACGCGCTCTCTCTCGCTCTCTCTCCTGTTTCAAGATAAACTTTTTTTAATTTTTTTTTAATGTTTATTTTTGAGACAGAGAGACAGAGCATGAACGGGGGAGGTCAGAGAGAGAGAGAGAGACACAGAATCTGAGGCAGGCTCCAGGCTCTGAGCTGTCAGCACAGAGCCCGACACGGGGCTCAAACTCACGGACCGTGAGATCATAACCCGAGCCGAAGTCAGACGCTTAACCGACTGAGCCACCCAGGCGCCCCTAAATAAACTTTTTAAAAGAACTACAATTCAGTATATGTGTCTGTGTGTGTGGTCATATATAGGATTTTTTTATAAGATTTAGGAATTAAGGGGCTCACTGTATCTTGTTTTTTGAAACAACGATAATAGAGTTGAGAGAGCACAGGCAATTGGATTCTGAGACTCCTCTTAAAAGGCAAGAATAAACAAAATAAGCTATTTTTGAAAACGACATTTCATCTGGCTTTTTCTTACTTTCTAATTCTCTACTTGCTTACCAAAAGGCTTTAAGCATTTTTTGGAGCAGGAGGATTAAACAAAAGGCAAGCATGTTTCTCTACAGACTTCCCCATGTTCTCTCACCTCAACTTTTAATTAAAATATTGTCAGTTGGGGACAAGGGGAGCAAAATACAAAGGCAATTATATACAGAAAACAAAACAAAACAGAACAAAAAAAAGCCTATTTCACCAGAGCACAAGCTATTAGCACTTTCTCAGCTATCCGATCATCTGAATTTAAAATCACATGCTTAGCTCCTGTGAGGCATGAGCAACCAACTTTGCAGAAACAAGAGTCAACACCAAAGCAGAAAAAGGAGCAGGGTGCCCTTGTGAATACACAAAGGCCACAGCTAAAGAGAGGGTGTCAGGCAGACTACAGTAAATCCACACACGCCCAAGCATCATCATGAGGGGCACCAGTGGCTATATGGATCACAAGGTAGACACATGAGGACCTAGAGAAGCAGAAACCCTGGTTTTGTACAATGAAGAGCAAGAGAAAGTATGGCCAGTGAGTCCATTGGTCCCAATTCCCACCGTGTGGTTTACATACCATGATTCAAGCAGTAACTTAAAGAGGTGATGGATTCAAACGGAGCAAGAGTCAGGCTTGTCCCTCTACCCACCACTGACACTCCCCGAGGCTTTCTAGAAAACCCTAAGCTCACCATTTTGAAAGCCACTGATCTGAACCTAACTGTTGCCGGTGCTTAATTCTCTCTCTAGAGTGCCTGACAGATTTCACTTTTGGTCAGCACTGCCCATACTCTGCAAATAGGTGACAGATTTCAACTGGCTGAATATTTCCACCTATTTTCAATCAACTATAGGCATCTATTTTGTTTGGCTTGGGTTTCCTAGTTTGTGTGACTTTGTAATGTTACATCAGAAATACACAGGTTTGAAAAACATTGAAGAAGACACAAAATAAAATACAAGAAGATTCCATGCTCCTGGATAGGAAGAACAAATATTGCTAAAATGTCGATACTACCTGATATAGGCCAAGATGGCAGAACAGCATGGAAGCTTTTTATGTGTCTCGCGCCCATGAAACACAGCCAGACCAACACTAAACCATCCTACACACCTAGAAAACTGACTGGAAGATTAACACAACAATCTGCACAACCTGAACCACAGAATTCAACAGGTACGCGACATGAAGAGCTGAACTTGGGGAGCAAGAAGCCCCAAAAGGGAGGGAACCCCTTTTGGGGGCAGAGAGAGGACAGAGACTGGGGAGGGGGGATCATACAGGAAAAGCACCCCTCCCCAAAAGCAGCTGGAGAGAAAGTGGAAAATTGGAAACAGCCACAGGGACTAAACTAAAAAGGGAGAAAAGAGAAAGGAGAGGGTTTAAATTCCATTAAGACTGTAAACAAGGGGAGCACAAAGGCTCCAACTCCACAGCTCAATACCTGGCGGTGTTCTGGTGGGAAAGGTGATTCCCCAAGAACAGAGTGGGGTCCGGGAGGTTCTCGGGCCACACGGGGAAGAGCGGTTCCACTGCTGGAAGGACATTTGGTAGAGACTGTTGAAGCCACCTGGTCCCAGCAGACCCTGGAAGGTAGCCACATTCACTGGTGCTGGGGCAAGGTTGTCGAGGGTGAAGGCTGGTGCCAGATGTGTGTTGCGATTTTCCATGGTTCTGAAATGCTGAGGCTACATTGTCTCGCGATTTTGAGGTGGGGGGGCAGGCTGGCACCTGGCCGCAGTCTCGGGGCACTGGCAACAGCGGGTTCCAGCGGGCGTTCCTGGGTGCAGGAACATTCGGCCGTTGCTCATTCAGCCATTGCTCCGTCAGACCCTCCCGCAGAGGAGTGGAGCCGGTCAAAGCCGCAGTCCTTCGGAAGTAAGGGGCCGGGGAAAACAGCCGCATCTGAGACAAAACTTGGGAGAGAGGTACTGCCTGGGGCCTGGTCACGGAGAGTGGAAAAGTGGGGAGTGGATGAGAGCTGAAGACGGACGACCAGTGCGTGATTGCTGATCCGGGAGAACAGATGCAGTGGCTGGATGGCACCATTTTTCACCTCTCCGGCGCATGTGCACTTACAAGCACTGCAACAATCCACCCCAGTAAGCTAGCAGCGCCATCTAGAGGAGAGCGGAGCTGTTACACTGAGCCCGGACGAACTGGGCCAACTTCGCTCTTCAAGAACACAAACCTCACAGCCAGCTTAATTTATGGACTATAAAGAACTACATGGACTGACCTCTAGGGGAAAACAAAGCAATTTCAGTCCTACTTCAATCTGTTAGCAAGTTCATCTCTTCAATTTTTTTTCTCTTTTTCCTTTTTCTCTTTTACAATTCTTTTCTTTTTCTTATATACAGAAAGAGAAAAAAACTCATTTTTATTTTCAATTTTTATTAAAAATTTCTTTAATTTTTATTACTATATTTTTTGCTTTTGTGTAAATTTCTTCAAATTCTACTTTACTTCCATCATGTTATTTTAGTCTACTTCAGTGTACTCACCTTTTCAAATTTTCAAATAATTTCTTTTTTTTCTTTTTTCTCTTTTTCATTTCTTTTCTTCTTCTTGAATGCAGAACTTCATTTTTACTTTCAATTTCTTTTAAAAATGTTTTTATTTAATTTTTATTACTATATTTTTTGTTTTTATGTAAATTTTTTCAAATTCTATCTTACTCCCATCATTTTATTTCAGTCTACTACACTGTATTCACCTTTTCAAATTCCCAAACGATTTCTTTTTTTTCATTTTCTTTTTTCTCTTTTTTAATCTTTTTTCTTTTTTGTTTTTTTTTCTTAAATACAGAAAATGAAAAAATTCATATTTCTTTTTAATTTTTATTAAAATATGTTTCTAAATTTTTTTCTCCTATATTCTCTACTTTTGTTTATTTTAGTCTACCTTAGTGTATTCATTTTTTCAAATTCTCAAACGATTTCCTTTTTTTTTTAGTATTTTATTTTTTTTTATTTTTTTAATATATGAAATTTATTGACCAATTGGTTTCCATACAACACCCAGTGCTCATCCCAAAAGGTGCCCTCCTCAATACCCATCACCCACCCTCCCCTCCCTCCCACCCCCCATCAACCCTCAGTTTGTTCTCAGTTTTTAACAACGATTTCCTTTTTTTTTATCTCCCCCCCTTTTTTGTTGTTGTTGTTTGTTTCTCTAATCTGTCAAACCACTTTCTACACCCAGACCAAAACACATCTAGGATCTAGCATCATCTATTTGATTTGTGTGTGTGTAATTTTTAATATTTTGTTAATTTTAATTTTTTTAATTTCAATTTTTCTCTCTTATTACTTGCTTTTCTCCCTTCAAAATGACAAAATGAAGGAATTCACCCCAAAAGAAAGAGCACGAAGAAACGACAGCCAGGGATTTAACCAACACAGACACAAGCAAGATGTCTGAACCAGAATTTAGAATCATGATAATAAGAATACTAGCTGGAGTTGAAAATAGATTAGAATCCCTTTCTGCAGAGATAAAAGAAATAAAAATAGCCAGAATGAAATTTAAAATGCTATAATTGAGCTGCAATCATGGATGGATGAGGCAGAACAGAGAATCAGAGATATAGAGGACAAAATTATAGAGAATAATGAAGCAGAAAAAAAGAGGGAGATTAAGGCAAAAGAGCACGATTTAAGAATTAGAGAAATCAATGACTTATTAAAAAGGAACAACATCAGAATCGTAGGGGTCCAAGAGGAGGAAGAGAGAGAAACAGGGATAGAAGAGTTATGTGAGCAAGTCATAATGGAAAACTTTCCTAACCTGGGGAAAGACACAGACATCAAAATCCAGGAAGCACAGAGGACTCCCATTACATTCAACAAAAACCAACCATCAACAAGGCATATCGTAGTCAAACTCACAAAATACTCAGGCAAGGAGAGAACCATGAAAGCAGCAAGGGAAAAAAAGTCCCTAACCTACAAGGGGAAGACCAATCAGGTTTGCAGCAGACCTATCCATAGAAACTTGGCAGGCCAGAAAGGAGTGGTGGGATATATTCAGTGTGCTGAATCAGAAAAATATGCAGTCAAGAATTCTTTATCCAGCAAGGCTGTCATTCAAAATAGAAGGAGAGATAAAAAGTTTCCCAGACAAATGAAAATCAAAGGAGTTTGTGACCACTAAACCAGCCCTGCAAGAAATTTTAAGGGGGACTCTCTGAGGGGAGAAAAGATGAAAAAAAAAAATATATATATATATACACACACACACATACACACATATGTATGTGTATATTTATATAAATATAAATGTATGTGTATATGTGTATATATATATATATATATATATACACATATACACACACCAAAAGCAACAAAAGATTAGAAAGGACCAGAGAACACCACCAGAAACTCCAACGCTACAAGCATGATAATGGCAATAAATTCATATCTTTCAGTACTCACTCTAAACGTCAATGGACTCAATGCCCCAATCGAAAGACATAGAATGGATAAGAAAATGGATATCCATAGAATGGATAAGAAAGCAAGACCCATCTATATGCTGTTTACAAGAGACCCACTTTAGACCTAAAGACACCTTCAGATTGAAAATAAGGGGATGGAGAACCATCTACCATGCTAATGGTCAACAAAAGAAAGCTGGAGTAGCCATACTTATACCAGACAATCTAGACTTTAAAATAAAGACTGTATCAAGAGATGCAGAAGGGAATTATATCATAATCAAGGGGTCTATAGACCAAGAAGACCTAACAATTGTAAACATTTATGCGCCAAATGTGAGAACACCCAAATATATAAATCAATTAATCACAAACATAAAGAAACTCATCAACATTAATACCATAATAGTAGGAGACTTCAACACCCCACACACAGCAATAGACAGATCATCTAATCAAAAATCAACAAGGAAACAATGGCTTTGAATGACACATTGGACCAGATGACTTAACAGATATATTCAGAACATTTCATTCTAAAGCAGCAGAATATACATTCTTCTCCAGTGCACATGGAATGTTCTACAGAATAGACCATATACCAGGACACAAATCAGCCGTAAGTAAGTACAAAAAGATCGAGATCATACCATGCATATTTTCAGACCACAGTGCTATGAAACTCGAAATCAACCACAAGAAAAAATTTGGAAAGGTAAGAAATACTTGGAGACTGAAGAACATCCTACTAAAGAATGAATGGGCTAACCAAGCAGTTAAAGAAGAAATTAAAAAGTGTATGGAAGTCAATGAAAATGATAGCACCACAATCCAAAACCTCAGGGACGCAGCAAAGGTAGTCATAAGAGGAACGTATATAGCAATCCAGGCCTTCCTAAAGAAGGAAGAAAGATCTCAGATACACCAACTAACCTTACGCCTTAAGGAGCTAGAAAAAAACAGCAAATAAAACCCAAAAACAGCAGAAGGCAGTAAATAATAAAGATTAGAGCAGAAATTAATGCTATTGAAACCAAAAAAAAAAAAAAAAAACAGTAGAACCAGAGGCTGGTTCTTTGAAAGAATTAACAAAATTGATAAACCACTAGCCAGTTTGATCAAAAAGAAAAAGGAAAGGACCCAAATAAATAAAATCAAAAATGAAAGAGGAGAAATCACAACCAACACAACAGAAATAAAAACAATAATAAGAGGCTATTATGAGCAATTATATGCCAATAAAACAGGCAACCTGGAAGAAATGGACAAATTCCTAGAAACATACACACTACCAAAACTGAAATAGGAAGAAATAGAAAATTTGAACAGACCCATAACCAGTAAGGAAATCGAATTAGTAATCAAAAATCTGCCAAAAAACAAGAGCCCAGGGCCAGATGGCTTTCGAGGGGAATTCTATCAAACATTTACGGAAGAGTTAACACCTATTCTCTTGAAACTGTTCCAAAAAATAGAAATGGAAGGAAAACTTCCAAACTCTTTCTATGAAGGCAGCATTACCCTGATTCCAAAACCAGACAGAGACCCCACTAAAAAGGAGACCTATAGACCAATTTCCCTGATGAACATGGATGCAAAAATCCTCAACAAGATATTAGCCAACCGGATCCAACAATACATTAAAAAAATTATTCACCACGACCAAGTGGGAGTTATACCTGGGATTCAGGGCTGTTTCAATATCCGCAAAACAATTAACATGATTCATCACATCAATAAAAGAAAGGACAAGAACCATATGATCCTCTCAATAGATGCAGAGAAAGCATTTGACAAAATACAGCATCCTTTCTTGGTAAAAACCCTCAAGAAAGTAGGGATAGAAGGAACATACCTCGAAATGATAAAAGCCATATACAAGCGACCCAACGCTAATATCATCCTCAATGGGGAAAAACTGAGAGCTTTCCCCCTAAGGTCAGGAACAAGACAGGGATGTCCACTCTCACCACTGTTACTCAACATAGTATTGGAAGTCTTAGCCTCTTCAATCAGAAAACACAAATAAATAAAAGACATCCAAATTGGCCAGAAGGGGGTCAAACTTTCACTCTTCACAGATGACGTGATACTCGATATGGAAAACCCAAAAGATTCCACCAAAAAACTGCTAGAACTAATTCATGAATTCAGCAAAGTTGCAGGATATAAAATCAATGCACAGAAATCGGTTGCATTCCTATACACCAACAATGAAGCGACAGAAAGAGAAATCAAGGAATCGATCCAATTTACAGTTGCACCAAAAACCGTAAGATACTTGGGAATAAATCTAACCAAAGAGTTGAATAATCTATACACTGAAAACTATGGAAAGCTTATGAAAGAAATTGAAGAAGACACAAAGAAATGGAAAAAGGTTCCATGCTCCTGGATAGAAAGAACAAATATTGTTAAAATGTCAATACTGCCCAAAGCAATCTACATATTCAATGTGATCCCTATCAAAGTAACAACAGCATTCTCACAGAGCTAGAACAAACAATCCTAAAATTTGTATGGAACCAGAAAAGACCCCAAATAACCAAAGCAATCTTGAAAAAGAAAACCAAAGCAGGAGGCATCACAACCCCAGACTTCAAGCCGTAATCATCAAGACAGTATGGTACTGGCACAAGAACAGACACTCAAATCAATGGAATAGAATAGAGAACCCAGAAGTGGACCCTCAAACGTATAGCCAACTCATCTTTGACAAAGCAGGAAAGAACACCCAATGGAATCAAGACAGTCTCTTCAGTAAGTGGTGCTGAGAAAACTGGACAGCGACATGCAGAAGAATTAACCTGGACCACTTTCTTACACCATACACAAAAATAAACTCAAAATGGATGAAACACCTCAATGTAAGACAGGAAGCCATCAAAATCCTTGAGGAGAAAGCAGGCAAAAACCTCTTCCATCTTGCCCTCAGCAATTTCTTACTCAACACATCTCTGGAGGCAAGGGAAATAAAAGCAAAAATGAACTGCTGTGACCTTGTCACAATAAAAAGCTTCTGCACAGCGAAGGAAACAATCAGCAAAACTAAAAGGCAACTGACGGAATGGGAAAAGATATTTGCAAATGACATATCACATAAAGGGTTAGTATCCAAAATCTATAAAAACTTATCAAACTCAACACCCAAAAAACAAATAATTCAGTGAAGAAATGGGAAAGACATGAATAGACACTTCTCCAAGGAAGACACCCAGACGGCCAACCGACACATGAAAACATGCTCAACATCACTCATCATCAGGGAAATACAAATCAAAATTTCAATGAGATACAACCTCACACCTGTCAGAATGGCTAACATTAGCAACTCAGGCAACAACAGATGTTGGGGAGGATGCAGAGAAAGAGGATCTCTTTTGTATTGTTGGTGGCAATGCAAGATGGTAGAGCCACTCTGGAAAAGAGTATGGAGGTTCCTCAAGAAATTAAAAATAGAACTACCTTACGACCCAGCAATTGCACTACTAGGTATTTATGCATGGGATACAGGTGTGCTGTTCTGAAGGGACACATGCACCCCCATGTTTATAGCAGCACTATCAACAATAGCCAAAGTATGGAAAGAGCCCAAACGTCCATCGATAGATGAATGGATAAAGATGTAGTACACACACACACACACACACACACACACACACACACACACACTAGAGTATTACTTGGCAATCAAAAAGAATGAAATCTTGCCATTTGAAACTACGTAGATGGAACTGGAGGATATTATGCTCAGTGAAATTAGTCAGAGAAAGACAAAAATCATATGACTTCACTCATATGAGGACTTTAAGAGACAAAACAGATGAACATAAGGGAAGGAAAACAAAAATAATATAAAAACAGGGAGGGGGACAAAACAAAAGAGACTCATAAATATGGAGAACAAACTGAGGGTTGCTGGAGGGATTGTGGGAGGGGGGATGGGCTAAATGGGTAAGGGGCATTAAGGAATCTACTCCTGAAATCATTGTTGCACTATATGCTAACTAATTTGGATTTAAACTTTAAAAAATAACAAATTAAATTAAAAAATAAATAAATACACAGGTTTAGGAGTAGAGAGGGGACCTAAAGTTCCCTTGTCCCTCAAACACAGCAGTACTGAAGCCAGAAGACTTCAAATTCCAGGAATCCGGGCTGCAGAGTGACAGAAACATCTCCAGGGGCTCGTGGAGACAACTTGGCAGGCCATAGGTGTGTGACTACAAATTGGGAGAGATAAAATGGGTGGCAAAGGCACAGAGGGGAAGGATCTCCTTCTGTGGAGAGACAAAAGGAAGAGAAAGAGAGGCTGTGGAAGTGTAGGATTGTATCTGGACAAAAGAAAAACCATGGACCAGGAAATGGAAAAAATGGAGAAAGAATCAATTTCTAACTCAATCCAGAGTTGCGAGGCTTTCTTCAGACTGGGGCCTGCAGCTCTATACATGTGCCTAGAGGGGGAGGGGCAGCCCTGGGCTTGGTAGCCAGCTCAGAGGCACAGATGGAGAGAGCAGAACCATCCCTTGAGTGCTGTGGGAAGAAGGTATATAGCCACTCCAAGGACAAAAGACCCTGCAGGCACCCACCAGCCAGAGGCCCTTTGTCAACTGTCTGGGCAGAGTGGCACTACCCCAGAACCAGGGTGTATGGACCAGGATCCTTTAAGACATCAGGGTTTGAATCCCAGCTGAGTGCCTGAGACGTGCGAGAGACTGGAGTGAGGTTAACTCATGCCCACACATTACTGTGAGGACGGCCTGAACAGAGTGGTTTGGGTCACCCAATCCGGGGAGGAAAGACCGGGGTGTCTCCATTTTTCTCCCCATTACCAATAAGGTGGGGCTTCAAGGATCAGGACAGCAGGCCCACAGTTGAGGTGGAACCTGCCTACACCAAACCACGCCCCTGTGTGCCTGGTAACTGCATATCTACCCGCCAGAGATTGACACTGACCACGCCCGGCAGACCCTCCTCCAGACGAGCGCAGCTCCGGTTCCAAGGCACCATCAGGTATCAGTCCAGTGGCTTTGCATCTTCTGATTTGATTCTTGGTCAATTCTTATTTTATATATATATTTTTCAATTCCTCTTCTTCCTCTTATTTCTTCCCTTCTCTATTTTGGTTGTTGGTTTGTTTAAGCAGACGTTATCAATCTATTCTTTTTACTCTTCTGTATCTCCTTCTTTATTTTCCTGTCTCTCTCTGAATTAAGCCATATAGTTTCTCTGATTCTTTGCCTGGTCGATATTTTTTTCTTCTTTTCTTTTTCCCTGCCCTGTCATTTCTTTCTTTGTATGGGATAAGGCTTCCTCCACCACCCCTCTCTTTTTAAATATTTTACAGGGTTACTTCAACAAACAAATCAAAGCACACCCAGTGGAAGGTCCAAACCACCACTATGAGTAGGGAGATAAAGCACAACAACAGACAGCACACAACACACTCCAAAAACACCTCCTGAAGGGCCAGACCCTGGACAGCGTATGACCTCTTTTCAATACAGTGCTCACAAGTGCAGGACACATATCAAGCTACTAAAACACATAAAGGACAGAAAACTAGCCAAACTGGGCTTTTGAGGAAGCCCAATCTTCCAAAGAAGACATCCAGATGTCCAACAGACCCATGAAAAGATGCTCAACACCACTCATCATCAGGAAAAGACAAATCAAAAACCACATTGAAAAACTACTTCACACCAGTACTTCACACCAGTCAGAATGACTAAAGTTAACAATTCAAGAAACAATAGATGTTGGCGAGGATGTGGAGAAACAAGAGCCCTCTTGCAATGTTGCTGGGAATGCAAACTGGTACAGTCACTCTGGAAAACAGTGTGGAGGTTCCTCAAAAAATTAAAAATAGAATTACCCTACAACACAGAAATAGCACTACTAGGAATTTATCCAAATGATACAGGAGTGCTGATTAATAGGGCACATGTATTCCAATGTTTATAGCAGCACTTTTAACAAATTATGGAAAGAGCCCAAATGTCCATCAACTGATGAGTGAATAAAGAAAATGTGGTTTATATATACAATGGAATACTATTTGGCAATGAGAAAGAATGAAATCCTGCCATTTGCAACAACATGGTTGGACCTGGAGGGTATTATGCTAAGTGAAATCAGTCAGAGAAAGATAGATATATGTTTTCACTCATATGTGGAACTTGAGAAACTTAACAGAAGACCATGGGGGAAGGGAAGGGAAAAAAAGAGTTTCAAACAAAGAGGGAGGCAAACCATAAGAGACTCTTAAATACAGAGAACAAACTGAGGGTTGATGGCGTGTGGGGGAGGGGAGGCAGGGAAGAGGCTAAAATGGGTGATGGGCATTGAGGAGGGCACTTGTTGGGATGAGCACTGGGTGTTGTATGTAAGCAATGAATAATGGGAATCTACACCTAAAGGCAAGAGCACTGTATATACTGTATGTTAGCTAACTGAATGATAAATTATATTTAAAATAAGTAAACAAAAATTTTTTTAAAAAATTTTTAAAAAGAGTGATGGGAATGGAAAAAAAAAGAAAGAAAGAGAGGGAACATAAATTATATGTATATCAGGAATAAAGAGGAAATATCACTGCAGATCTATAAAGATGTTAAAGAATGATAAGAGAATATATGGACAACTTTATGCCAATGTATCTAACAAGTTGGATGAAACAGATACGTTTTTTGAAAAATACAATTTACCGAAACTTATACAAGATAAAACAAAAAATCTGAAGAGCCCTATAGTTTCACAAATTTATTATAAAAATAACATTTTCCCTGTTTGTATTTCATACCTGATATTTTAACAGAGTGTCTTAATGTAAAAAAAAAAATCCACACATTTATAAAGGTGGTTACAACAAAGGAACATTAATGCATATTTTTAAACATCTAGTATGTGAAAAGTGCTTTAAACATATAGCTCACTTAATCCAGATGAGATGAGCATTCTGTCATACACATGGGAAAACTGATCTGGATCATGCTGCTTGGCTTCTCTGAGCTTCAAACACCTAACAAAGAAGAAAACTTAGAGCTGAAATCATGCACACATACAACACACAACACAACACACACACACACACACACACACACCCTTATTCCTTCAACAAATGATGACCCATGGGGGCACTAGGGATCAAAAGTAACTTTCTTTAAGTCTTTCTTTTTTTAATGTTTACTTATTTATTTTTGAGAGAGAGCACACCAGCAAGCAGGGAAGGAGCAGAGAGAGAGAGAGAGAGAGAAGAGAGAAAATCCCAAGCAGGCTCCATGCTGCTAGCACAGAGCCCGACCGAGCGCTCAAACTCACAAACTGTGAGATCATGACCTGAGCCAAGATCAAGAGTTGGACACAACCAACTGAGCTATCCAGGTGCCCTTCTTTAGGTCTTTTTAAGCAGGCTAAGTCATCTACTAATGTTTATCACAAAAAGAAGGAATAAATTTGAACTGATGATTGGGTGCAGGCTTTGTTTTAAAGAGGATCTGATTCCCGTATTGGAGTTTTTAGTGGCAAGCAAAATTGACTCTTCTATGTATAATCAGAAAATGTGTGCTTATCTCCACCACCTACTAGATTTGTGTCTTTGGCAACTTATTCAACTCCATTGACACCCAGCTGTAGAATGCGGAGTCACAAAGACTCCACGTGGGGTGGACTAGGGCTCTGAATTTGATAACAGATATAAAACACCTAACACAATGCCCAATAAATGAGTTCCTCTGCCTGCCCCCATTTTACATGGACAAAGAAATGCTGACCCTGAAGATGGAGAAGGAAAATAAGCAATGATATAAGGCTACTTTAGAGTGGAGACAGTTTTAGTAGAATCAGAAAGCAGTTTCCAATAATGGGCCCCATCCACAGACATCCCAAGATGTAGAGTAACAAGCATCTTAGCATTTTCAACATTTTTCTTCCATCATGTTAAAGGGTGAGTGACACCAGCAGGTGCAGAAGTCATCTTATCGGCAATTCCCACAAAACACCCTGGCCAGGCATGATAGCAGACTCTGAGATAATGCAAACTTATGTCAGTAAACAAGGCAAATATAGCCCAGTGTTCTGAGATGCAGCCTGGATTCCAAACACACTCCTGTGTAAATACATGTGACTGAGGGAGGCAGGTAGGGGTGGGGGTGAGGGGACAGGGCATCATATGACAATTCAAATAAGCCCCTTTGACTCAGGATTGCATGCAATCAGGAAAGTCTGAAAAGTGAAAGGGAGACATCTAAAATGTTTGTGCTGGACAATTTCCAGAGGTGCACTGGCCCATAAGGATTTCATGATTCCAGCAAACTGTTTATTCTACATAATGAGCAGTCATGCGGTAAGTAGAGAATCTGCAGAAAGAGTACCATGCATTTGCCAAGTGTTAATGCAGTTTCTAATTGAGCATCTCCAGTTGCCCATTCAGTGTTCATACAATCAAGTGAGAAAGTCTTTCTAATGTCCTAAAATCTTCTTCACTGTAATCAGCACCTATCGTTTCTGGTCTTACTTCTAAGGGCAACATAAATCAAGACTCACTCTCCACAGTGCAACTCTCCAGTATCCTAGTTCTTCATTCCTATAAATGTCCTAGTTTGTCAACCTTTTACCTACAGGACCCCAGAAATACTTACTTAAGGTAGATAAGGGCTGAAGGACAGTAAAATTTTCACTTTGTTGCTTTTAATATGTTAAGTAGGCTCTACACCCAACGTGGGGCTTGAACTCATGACCCTGAGATCAAGAGTTGCAGGTGCCTTAATATTTTACTTGTATTAACTCATTCCAAGCACTCAATTTTCTGACAAACCATGTATCAGCTTGATGATAAATACATTCATCAATGAAAAGGCCAAAATTTACTGAGTTCTCAGTATGTGCTTTAGGGGCTTTACATTATTTTTATTACCTTATTTCATCTTCTTATCTATTCTGGAAAGAAAGTGTTGTTCAAACCATGTATGAGTGAACAAATTAAAGCCAGTCTAAGGTCACAGAGATAGAAGTTACAAATTTCCAAGATCAAATCCAGCTCTGTCTGCTCTAGAGTCCATGCTCAAGCCTGCCTGTTTCTTATGGTCCTTGTTCAGTTGAGCTACAAAGCCAACTATAGTCATCTCCCACACAGGGTTACACAGGCTTAATTTTTTGTTAATCAACAAAGCACTCTGACACGCATCAATTAAAGAAAAACAATACTTTTCTGAACTTCAAATCTGTGGTGTGCTCAGCCTCCACAGTTCTATCTGGGAGAAAGGAAAAGAACGAAAATGAGCATGAGAGAGTGGGAGAGAGAACTTGCCCTTGAGGGACTTTTGATGGAATTAGGAATTTGAAATAAATTAACTTAATTCGGTTAGAAAATATTACCAGGCACACCACTGTTGTTCAACATAGTACTGGAAATCTTAGCCTCAGTAATCAGACAACAAAAAGAAATAAAAGGCATACAAATTGGCAAGGAAGAAGTCAAACTTTCACTCTTCCCCGATGACATGATACTCTACATGTAAAACCCAAAAGACTCTACCAAAAAAACTTCCAGAACTGATACATGAATTCAGCAAAGCCGCAGGATATAAAATCAATGTACAGAAATCAGTTGCATTTCTATACACCAATAATGCAGCAGCAGCAGAAAGAGAAATCAAGGAATCTATCCCACTTAACAACTGCACCAAAAACCATAAAATACCTAGGAATAAACCTAACCAAAGAGGTAGAAAAAATTACAAGGCGTGACATGATAAAATGTTAAAAAGTGTAAGGCCATGTAAACTCAAGGAACATAAAATCAACACGAAATGAGGCAGCCTTAGAAGGCTCCATCTAAGAGCTGGAAATCAGTTCTTATAGGATATGTCAAATAAGGATAGTCAGGTAAGCAAGTACAGAAACTGCCGTTATTCAGTCTACCAGCCAGTATTCTTGATTACATGTCTCAGGAACCAATTCTAACTTACAAGAACTTATTGGAATGATATACTACACCTCATACAATCAACAGGAAGTGGAGAACAAAGGTAGGAAAATAGACAGGAAGCAAGGGTGGCTACAGATCAGTAAAACACAGCCAAGTTTATTTGGTAGGATTAGTCTGAAGACTACACCACTCACTAGCAACCAGAAGTCTCTGGACAGCTGATACCACCATAAAGGACTCTTCCCTCAGCTGTTGTAATCATGAGTTTCTAAACTGCTCTTCAACACTTGTATAACTCCCTCAAGATTACAAACAAAAGAGAAGGTGGAGGAGAAATGGGGGGGGGGGGGAAGAAAGAAACATAAGAAGAGAGGAGAGGATGAGAAGAAATAAAGACAAGGGGGAGAAGGAAAAGTCCTTGTTAATAGATTCCATAAAACAGGTGTCTTGGATGCCCAAGTGGGCAAAGAAAGATTCCCCCCAATTCCTTAACCCAACCACCTTCAGCTTCTGAAACATGAGGCACTCCTACATTATATATAATAGTGAACCTATTCTCAACAGAAAGTGTTCATTCTGGGTAGCCCCAAAGTTTAAACTCCCCTCCTCCCTTAAAAAAAAAAAATCTCCAAAAGGCCTCGAGATTTCAACAAGTGCTGAACTCTTAGTCTGTTAAGAAGTTGTGCATTTTATGTATGGTTAAATAATGTTTGTTTGAAAAGAAGACACATGAGGATCCTGAGAAACTTAACAGAAGACCATGGGGGAGGGGAAGAAAAAAAAAGTTAGGGAGGGAGCCAAACCATAAAAGACTCTTAAAAACTGAGAATAAACTGAGGGTTGTTGGGGGGTGGGAGGGAGGGGAAAGTGGGTGATGGGCATTGAGGAGGGCACCTGTTGGGATCAGCACTGGCTGTTGTATGGAAACCAATTTGACAATAAATTTCATATTAAAAAAAAGAAAAGAAGACACATGAAATTTAAAGTATCTTTAGTTGATTTTAGTGTTCCATGTATTCTATACAGAAATTCTCTAAGAATTTCTAGGATCTTTTAATGCTTCAAGAACCAGCATCATGATTCCCAAGGAGAAGTATAGCAATGCTGGAAATTCTGTGTTCCTCCATATTAGCAGTTTTATATTTTCCAAGAGCTTCAAAATGCCACATGGAATACATCCATGGGAAAGCTAGAAAACACTGAAGTCTTAGGAAAGCAAATTCCCTAACGTAAAAGAATTTTCTGTCAGTGGGCTGCTGAAATTATCATGGAGACTAAAGCACAGAAACCAAAGATAAAGTCAAGTCACTAAAGACTGCCTAGAAGATGGAAAACAATATGGAGGCTCCTCAAAAAAGTAAAAGTCATATGATCCAGTGATTCCACTACTCAAAAAAAATACAAAATTCCATTTACCCAAAAAATATGAAAACACGGATTCAAAAAAACTCCCTATGTTTATTTCAGCATTATTTACAATAGCCAAGGGGCACCTGGGTGGCTCAGTCAGTGATCTGAGCCACTGAGTCAGTGGCTCAGACCTGAGCATCCAACTTCGGCTCAGGTCATGATCTCACAGGTCATGGGTTCGAGCCCCCGCTCTGGGCTCTGTGGTGACAGCTCAGAGCCTGGAGCCTGCTTTGGATTCTGTGTCTCCCTCCCCCACTTGCTCTCTGTCTCTTTATAAAATATAAAGAAACATTTTTTTTAAATAAAGCTTTACAATATCCCAGATATGGAAGCAACCCAAGTATCCATCCATAGATGAACGGATAGAGAAGATGTGGTATATATATCTATATAATGGAATATTATCCAGCCATAAAAAAGAATTAAATCTTGCCATTTGCAATAATACGGATGGATCTAGAAGGTATAATGCAAAGTGAAATAAGTCAGAGAAAGACAAATATCAGATGATTTCATCCATGTGTGCAATTTTTTTTTATTTTTTTAAGTTTATTTCTTTTGAAAGAGAGAGAGAAAGCACAAGAGCACATGGGAGGGGCAGGGAGAGAGGGAGAAAGAGAGAATCCCAAGCAGGCTCCACACTCTCTGTGTGGATCCCAATGTGGAGCCTTAACTCACAAATTACAAGATCATGACCTGAGCCAAAATCAAGATTCGGATGCTTAACTGACTGAGCCTCCCAGCCACCTCTCACCAATTTAAGAAATAAAACTAATGAAAAAAAAAGAAAGAAAGAAAACTAATGAACAAAGAAAAAAAGAGACCAAAAAACCCCAGAACCTTAAAGACAGAGAACCAGCTGGTAGTTCTCAGAGGCGAGGTGGGTGGAGGATGAATAAAATAAAGGGGCTTACGAGCACACTACCACGATGAGCCCTGAGTAATGTACAGAATTGTTGAATCATTATATTGTACACCTGAAACTAATGTAACTCTGTTAACTATACTGGATTTTTTAACAAAAAATAAAATAAATATTTTTAAAAGAATGCCTATATCCACATAGACAATGACTCATATGTAAATATACTGTGGCCAATAGGGTAAGGAGATTAAAATTACTGAGACCCTACTCTGTGTCTATCCATGTATCAAGAATTTTACATGCATCAATTTGGTCAGCAATGTATGTGCCTTAATTTCTAGCCATTTACTTCACCTCTTTAAGCCTCATGTTATCCATCAGTAAAACTGTAACAAATATTCTTACCCCAATTATCACAGAATTTTACATGTATCAAGAATTTTACATGCATCAATTTGGTCAGCAAATTTATGTATGTGCCTTAATTTCTAGCCATTTACTTCACCTCTTTAAGCCTCATGTTATCCATCAGTAAAACTGGAACAAATATTCTTACCCCAATTATCACACTGGATTGTTAAACAGATCAAACAAATGCATAAATGTAAGAAATGTTTCAGAAACTCACAGGCAAGGGGCTGTGCTGGTGACAGTTACATTTGATGGCTAAGCCCCCATCTGAGCTCTCCAAACATTCAGGGCAATGTTCTGTTCTTTGCTTTGCTGCTCCTCTGAGAATCTCAAGCTGGAAGCTAGCATACTTTTAAATGCAGCTCTGCTCGCTCCAGGACACAAATCCACTCTGTAAAAGATAAATTGAAGCTTGTTCCTAAAAGTACACTGGAAGCTACCAAGGGAGAAGACTTATCAAAGAGAGGACATCAAGATGTCACTCATTCCTCCCATCTGTACCTGTGATTGAGAAAAATGTTTCCTTTAACACAACTTGATATTTGAAAAGAAAATGACAAAATGAGATCCCTTCCCTTCATCATTTACATTATGCCATAGGGGTACATATTTGATCTAAGACATTTTGATTTATGCCGGTTGGTAGGATGCACCCAATAACGGAAACAGTCTATTCCTAGGAAATGTGTGTGTGTAGATATATATACACACATATCCATATGTATGTGTGTGCGTTAGATCAAGTAACTCTCCTGCTCAAAAGTACCCAAATGTTTCCTATCATATTAAGAATGAGATACAAATTCTTCACCATGGTAGGTCTACAAAGTGGCCACTGAACATCTCTCCAACTGCATTTTCTGTGACGTTCCCCATAACTCACACCACCCAAACACGTTAGCTGCCTTGTTCCTTGAGCAATTAAAAATACACCTGTCTTGGAGGCTTTGCTTTTACTGTTTTTTTGGTATGAAATACTGTTCAGCCTGTATTGCATGTTTCAGTCCTAACCCTCCTTCAGGTGTCTCCCTTCAGTGTCACCTTCTCAGATGTGCTATCCAAACATCCTTTCAAAAACAACACCAAGGACACCTGAGTGGTTCAGTAGGTTAAGCCTTTGACTTCAGCTCACATCACGATCTCACAGTTTGTGAGTTCAAGCCCCACAGTGGGCTCTGTGCTGACAGTGTAGAGCCTGCTTCAGATCCTCTGTCTCCCTCTCTCTCTCTCTGCCCCTCCCCCGTTTGCATTCCCTCTTCCTCTTTCTCTCTCTCTCTCTCAAAAATAAAAAAAAAAGGTAACACCCTTGGTTACTCTTCCACTTACTTTCCTTATTTTCCTTCATCTCACTTATTACCACCTGAAAATACATTATATATTGGTTTCCCTGTTTGCTGTTTATCTCCTCCACTAGAATCCAAGTTACACAAATGCAGGACTTTACCTATTGTGTGCCTGGCATTATTCTAGGCACTAAATATGAATACAGTGAACAAAAAAAAAAGACATCCAATGGGTATTGTGAACAAAAGAGAGGAAAAAGCATTCCCAATAGGAAAAGTTTGAATGCACATCTCCATGTCTTTCCCAATCTCAGGTTACTTCACTACGGGCTCTCAAAAAACCATCCTTTTCTTTCAAATAGTTGGTCTATATGTATTTATGAATTTATTAGTAGATGAGTGCCTGTCTCCCCACTAGGGCTACAAGCTCCATGAGAACAGAGATCACCTCTCTTTTTTTATTTAAATTTGTCTCCCTAGGTCCTTACAATGCGTGTTGCAAAAGACAAACATTTGCTGGTTGAGCCAATGCACGCACTGATGAATGCATGTCTGGTAATGACCCAGTTATGGCCCAAAGCTGAACATTTGCCCTCCACTACTGAACAAAAGGCTTCCCCATGAAATAATTCCCATTACTTAAAACAGTCATTTATTTTCGTCATATACCTTCTTTTGGAATCGAGGTGTCTAGGAAGCATGATATGGAGAAGAGTAAAGATTGGTATTTAAGATTGGTATTTCGACAGCCCCGGATTCAAAACCTGATTCCCTCACCTAATAATCTCATCTTACAGTTTATATCTCTCTCAGAGTTTTCATATACAAAATGGATATCCCAATACCTATGTTTTAACACCATGAAGTCAAAATAAGTTCAGGTATGTTTAATCTGAAGATAAACTATGGCCCCTCTGGGCCAATCTCTGTGCTGTCCAGCCCTAAAATTAAACTTGGGAATTATGAAGAGAATCCATTCTTCACATGTATCTTTAAAGATATATATTTAAAAGGATCAAATTCCTAATTCGCAGCACCTCTCGGGAATCCTGTGGCCATGGCAGATCCCTCATAGGACTTTCTCAAACTTTCCACCAGTCCCATAACTCTTTCTCCTTTTTCTCTCACCTCTTCATCATTCCATCTTATTTAGGCTTTTTATTGTGATCTCCTGTTCCCCTCCCCAGGTTCCCTTCCTCCTCTCTTCATCCAGGCCTCACAGTTACCAAGGGAGATACAACTACCAAGAACAAAATAAAACGAGCAAAAAACTCATCCAGTTGGCGGAATGGGAGGAAAGCAACACCAAAAATAATATAGATCTTATCCCTCAAACTAAAAACCAGAGAAGAAAGGAACCAGCTTAGATTCCTGAGCTAAGAAACACTGCAGCTAAGATTAAAGCTCGGGTTTGATTCTGGGGACACACCAGGCCTTATTGGGAGATTCTGAAACCCCAAATCTGCCTACAGCTTAGGTTCACCTGAGATCACATCCCAGTCGATGAAGCAGGAGGGAGGAAGTTCATGCTGCTTAGTTCCTTTTGGCCCTTTTGGAGGATTCTAAGTAAAGGAACATGAGACACATTCACATATGCATTTATATTTACTCCTTTCAACTGGTGGCCTCCAGAAAGAGAGCTCAGTGGCAGGGTTTGATTTAGCAGCAATCAGCTCGTTGCCATGTTAGCTCTGCTTAAAAAGGGCAGGCCACGTCCATCTGCTCCAGCCCATCGCGTGCTGCGCCGATTTGGCGAGGTTTATCATCTGTCTCTAATAGCAGTGGGCCCCAGAAATGGCACAGAGCAATTTTCTGCTTTCATTTCCACAGCACTTGAGAAAAATCTGGGGGCATTTTTTTAGTCTGAGGCAATATTTCTTAATGTTTTTATCTTTAAGAACTGCTACTTAATTCTCTCCTTGACTCACTTTCAAAGTTTAAGGCAGAGTAGACTATCTGGTGGTCCGGGTCTGACCAGGAGGAATAAAAAGGGGAACTAGAGGGCTGAGCAAGGTACTCAAAATAGGGTAACTGAGAAAGTGGGTCAGCCCAATCACAGAGCAATTTCTGGCTGAAAAACAGAACTACTTCCCCATCCTTGTATCTGGCATAAGTTTACAGAATTATTTCCTTGATTCATATATGTTTGGTGCCTCAGATTCTGGCATTTCTTCTGTCTTTGTCATAAATGTTAACATTTCTATCCATCTTTTTAAATTTACAAGTTCAGGGGTGCCTGGGTAGCTCAGTCGGTTAAGCATCCAACTTCGGTGAAGGTCTCATGATCTCGTGGAGCGTTGCGTTTGAGCTCCATGTTGCGCTCTGTGCTGACAGCTCAGAGCCTGGAGCCTGCTTCGGATTCTCTGTCTCCCTCTCTGCCCCCCTCCCCCACTTGCACTCTTTTCTCTCTCTCTCTCTCTCTCAAAAATTAATAAACATTAAAATATAACAAAGAAATGTAGAAGTTCATATTCTAAAAGCATAGCAGCTAGTTTGTTGATGCTCTCAACATTGAGAGAACCGCTAAAACTTTTCATTGCTTGCAATCTCCTAAACCACACATTCTTAGCTGACATAAAGTGGCACATGCTATTGAACTTGCCGCCGTCAGGTGATATAACATAATCATCCTTCAGAACCACTTAATTTTCTTTCTACTGCCTATATTCTAAGGCTTCCACAAACCTGGTGGTTTATTTAGCTATCTGTAATTGTCCACATACTTCGTTTACAAAGCATTCACTTAGACATGATATTCCAGTCAATACCCTTGTACCTTAATATTAAGATGCTATTGAATAACTGATAGAAGTTTGTTCCTTGGCCTCCTGATGGTAGAGGTCTAATGTTTACCCTTTGGATGGCAACCAAAATTGACCTCAGGACTTGGAACCCCACTTCATGTTCCAAACAGAGTCAACAATCCCCTTATGGCTCAGCCCTCATAAAAACGCAGATGTCCTGACTTGATTCCATTAAACCAGGTGGTTGCTGCCTTCCTAATGTCTGTCAATAAAAGGGTTCCAGGCACAATGTGGAAGTATATGGCTTGGAAACAAGGAGTTACTGAATAAGTTCTCTTAAGTCCATTTTCTCTACTGACCCTTCTAACACCACAAATGTTGGGGCATTACATTAAGGAGAGGAGAGACCCTGTAACATGAGGGTAATGAGAAGGACTGAGTGAAAGAAAGAAAGAAAGAAAGAAAGAAAGAAAGAAAGAAAGAAAGAAAGAAAGAAAGAAAGAAAGAAAGAAAGAAAGAAAGAAAGAAAGAAAAGAAAAGAAAAGAAAAGAAGGAAGAGCAAAAGGAAAAGCTAGTTCCACATCTCTCTCTTCTCAAAAATACACATAGGGTCCTTTCAACAGGCTGGTGAGATTCAGTCATTGAAGCACTTCTTCGAGACCATCCAATTGAAACCCTCCCTGGCAATAATAAGGAAACTATGAACTATTGAGAAATGATATGGCTTTCGGGGTCAGCTTTCCCAAATCCCCACCAGTGCTCTTCTCACCCTACCTTGCTATTTTTTGCTAAAATTTTAAACTTACATCTATCAAGGGGCACCTGGGTGGCTCAGTCTGAGTCTAGATTGCGGCTCAGGTCATGACCTCGTGGTTTGTGAGTTCAAGCCCTGTATTGGGCTGTGCGCTGGCAGTTTGGAGCCTGCTTGGGATTGTCTCTCTCTCTCTCTCTCTCTCTCTCTCTCTCTCTCTCTCTCTCCCTCACCCCCCTCACTCTCGCTCTAAGTAAGTAAATAAAAACGTTTAAAAAATTAAACTTACACTTATGGAGAGTTTATTAACACTGAGCAGAATCACTGTGCATATAGTATTTGATTTAATATCAAAGCATTCCTTTTAAGCAGCCACCAGTACCATCTGAGCAAGGCCACTTACCATCCCTAAGGTCTCCCCGAACCTGCCGGTGTGGGAGCTGGAGCTGCATACAACGACACTGCCTCTCAGATACTTTCTCACACACGGTGATTGGAGCTCAAACCTTCTCATTGGCTCTAAGAGCAAAACCACAGATGTTCCTACTCCAACACAATAAATAATGTGCTTTTCTGGGGGATATATTTTAAAAACAAGCCCAAAAGAGAGCTTTACAGAAGATGCAAACCTTTGTGAAATAAAAGGTATTTTCAGCAAAATGGAAAGTCTCCCGTGCATATTATAAGTAGTTTGGTGTATGAAGACAAAATTCTGGCAGGAAAAAACCTGGCTCGTTATGTAGCCATAATTTAAGAGTTGTACCCAACAACAGAGTTAGAAAAAAGAAAGAAACCACTTATAGGAAGTTATCAACGAATATAGATCTATTACACTTTGAGTGGAAATGATCTATTTATAGCACACAAATGTGTCATGTCTTCTTGGCTATTTTATGTTCCCATTCAGGAACTTTGAAAAAAAAGAGCGCAGAATAGCGATTGCAAATGGTCTGATTATCTTGACAACTGCCATCCAGCCTCTCAGGCTCGACACTCCTGCAAGCCTCTTCAACAACCCCATGAAATTCGGAGCCTCGCTCGGTTCCACTACCTACAGGGAAATACAATTCTCGTCAGGAGCTACCTGTGGCTGATGCAGCTGACAAATGTTATCTAATCGAGTCTATAACCATCTCAGACAGGTGCGTCTCTCTCCCAACCCAGGAAATCGCCCTGAATAATTCATTAATATGTTTCTCTAAGCGAACATACCTGAGGAAAAGAATATCATGTTGTGGCACTTTTTATGTAGAAAAAGTAAGGGCTTTAGGATCTTCAAATTCTCACAGGAAATATCACAAAACCCTTTTCTTCTGCTAAAGAGAAATCAGTATTAGGGAAATGTGGGCCTTGCCGCTCTCTAACCAACCTCCTAGCTGATTTCCACATCCATGCCTTGGCTCTATCCTGCTTCTAAGATAATGCTCTCCATTGGTTTAAACTCTTTTCTTTTTTTTAAGTTTATTTATTTATTTTGAGAGAGAGAGAGACAGCACAAGTGGGGCAGGGGCAGAGAGCAAGGGAGAGACAGAGAATCCCAAGAAGGCTCCACACTGACAGCGCAGAGCCCAATGGGCTCAAATCCACAAAGCTGTGAGATCATGACCTAAGCTTACACCAAGAGTCAGATGCTTAACCAACTGAGCTACCCAGGCACCACCCTCCCCCAGCTTTTTTTTTAACGTTTATGTATCTATTTTGTGTGTGTGAGAGAGAGAGAGAGAGATGGGGGAGAGAGACAGAGGGAAAGAGAAAATCCCAAGCAGACTCCAAGCTACCAATGCACAGCCTGATGCAGGGCTCAAACACAAACCAGGAGATCATGACCTGACCCAAAACCAAGAGTCAGACACTCAACCAACTGAAACACTCAGGCACTCCAGGTTTAAACCCATTTCTAAGTCTCCACACAGACACGAGCACACTCACTTTGTAGCTCCTGGGGATGGTGCCTCAGATCCTTTCCCTGCCCACATGAGAGGGGAGTCCGGGGAAAGGGAGACCAGCCCCTTCTGGTCCAGCCTCTGTGCTCCCACCCACACACTCACTTGCCCCAGTCACCACTGGAAGCTAGCTTACTTGAGCTCTAACCATTCAGCTCTCAGGCTAGAGTGGGCATGGAATATGTTCCCCCCTCCTTAGGCTCCAACACAAGCTGCCTCCTTTTATCAGGGATTCTCAAATGTAAGTGTACACCTGGAGAGCTTGTGCAAATATACATCAAAGGGCCCCAGCCAAGAGTTTCTGATTCAGTAGTTCTGGAGGGGATCAGAAAATCTGTATTTATAACAACTTCCCAGGTGATGCTACTGGGGATCACATTTTTAAGAACCCTGAGTTATATTAATGTTTCCCACACTGGCTTGTTCTTAAGAATCACCTGAGAGTATGTGGGGGTGGGTGAGAGCAGGGAATGCAAAGTTTCAGACCCCCTCTCCTGGCGATTCCCATTCAGTAAAGCTCCAGTTTTCACAGGGTCCCCAGGTGTTTATTATAAACAGGCACATGGGAGATTTTGAGCTGTCAAGAGCAAAATACAGCTCTGAACCCACAGGTTTCACGTCATCACGATTTGGGGAAATGGCTGACGCAGGTAAAGAATATCTACTACGATAGATCACTAGCATGCTCACATTCATCATTTATGTATTAGACTGTAAGTTCTTTGAGGGAAAGGCTTTATGTCTTTCCTCCCAGATTTGCACAGTAAAGACTAGTAAAAAGAAGGAAGATACGGAGGAAGGGAGGGAAGGAATGGGGGCAACTTTAAAAAATACATAAGCCCAGGCCCAACCTTATAGTAGTTCTGATTTAATGGGGCTGGAGTGGGATCCAGGCATTGGTAGTTTTAGAAAGAATTCTAGGGAATTGAAATATATAGCCAAAATTGAGAACCACTATGATCTGCTGCTCTTAGAATAAGCATTTCTGTTTTGTGTTAAAATGAAAACAGCAGAGAGTGACTAAGGTTCCAGCTGAACCCTATCATGCTGCATGTATCCCACTGGGCAAGTCACGTAATCTCTCTAAATTTTAGTGTCCTCATCTGTCAAATGAGGATAAAATATCTACTGCATTCAGTTACTCATGAAGAGTAAATGAAATAAGAGTCTCCATTCAATCCATGCCTTCACTCACTCATTACTTCATTCGCTTAACAAATATTTATGGATCACTCACCACATGCCAAGCACTGTTATAGGCCATATGGATGGTGCAGTGACGGTGAGAGACCAACACATCTCTGCCTTCGTAGGAGTTAGCCATGTCCTGAAAACACGGTTCATGTTCCACAAATGCTTATCACAACAGTTATCCCAACTGGAGATAATGACTGTTACCTACTCAACATGAAGTGCTAGAACAGAAAGCAACATGCTTTATACATTCCCAAGAACTATTCAAATTAATAATTATAGTGTAGTTATGGTTATAGTTGATACTATATTATGATCAATATTATAAATTTGAGTTTCATTTATTTTTTTCCCTTTTCTGTCCACACCCAAAGGATGATATGGCCATGGAATCGCAGAACATAAGACCTGAAGAGGATGAGCGCCTCGCTGGCTCAGTTGGAGAGCATGCAACTCTTGATCTTGGGGTCATGAGTTCAAGCCCCACATTGGGTGTACAGATTACTAAAAAAATAAGTAAACCGGGGGCGCCTGGGTGGCGCCGTCGGTTAAGCGTCCGACTTCAGCCAGGTCACGATCTCACGGTCCGGGAGTTCGAGCCCCGTGTCAGGCTCTGGGCTGACGGCTCAGAGCCTGGAGCCTGTTTCCGATTCTGTGTCTCCCACTCTCTCTGCCCCTCCCCCGTTCATGCTCTGTCTCTCTCTGTCCGAAAAATAAATAAATGTTGAAAAAAAAATTAAAAAAAAAAATAAGTAAACTTAAAAAAAAATACCTGAAGAGGATCATAGAGATCATTCAATAAAACTCCTTCATGATATAGATGAGAAGTCCACAGCCCTCTGAAGTGAAGTTCCCTTCTATGGGACTTGTCAGTTCTTTCAGGTCAGCAAGGGAGTATTTTTCATCAGTGAATACTACATAAGTGCTTGGTCAGTGCCTTACAGAGTGTAGGCTTTAAATAAATGTTTGTTGGCTAAGAGAATGAATGAAAAAACATATAAAGGTCAATGGTAATCTTTGTTTAAGGACTGCACATTGAACATTAGGCAGCCAAGTGGGCAGCTTTTCAATTTGGCATTTTAATACACGACAAAAAGCCTATAAATATCTCATCTTCTCTGAAATAGCACCATAGGTAAGCATGTTATAGTATTAAATACATTTTATAAGAAATAAGTCTCTTTTCAATGTAAATTAATAAATTTCCTTTTCACCATATTTTTAGCTATCAAGGTCCTTAGCCTTTACTTAATGATGATGCACTTGATTAAATAAAATGAAAGAAAAATGAAAGTTCTTTCAGACATTAAAATGAATAATGAGTTTAGACTTAATCCAAAAGCAATTTAACTTTAAACATTCATATGAAATTAAATGAGCCATTGAATTTGCTATATAAGCAAGCATTAATCTTATCACACTATGAAAACTAGAAAGTTATACAGTGACCCATTAATTTCAGAGCCTAATACAAGGTCTGTTTAATGCCTGTACTCCATTAAAAAGTCTGATTCCACAATATAAGTGCTTTTTCATAAAAGTTTAAACTCAATTCATTTTTTTTACTGCTCCAATCATGTGATAATCGACTCTGACAAGATTATGGCTGCAAATCTGAATATGGTATGTAATGTCATGTGAAACAAATTTTGCTCATGGCCTGCTTCCATCAAAAGAGAAGACATTTATATCATTGGCAGGAATGAACATAAATTATTATAGCCCACTCTCCCTCCATCCAATGGTGTTTCCTCTGAATAAAGTACTTTATAATTCTCCCATTGCATGGATAGATATATCCCTGTGATGTAGAAGCAAAATTTCTTCAGAGTTACACAAGCCAACAGTGGCATTCCAGTACACATCAGTCATATGCTATAAGCAGATTCAGTTCAATGCTGAAATCAAACAACATATGTTTATTTTTACACACTTAAAATATTTCTCCATGTAAAAAAAAAAACTGAATTTTGATTTCATCAGGAATTCTTATATCCCAACTTTAGACTCCACACACAAGAAGCCCATTTTGCAGGTGAAAGCACAGTTGAATAAAGGGTAAAGAAAAAAAAGCAGCAATGTTGTGCTTATTACCTTATAAAGTGTGTAGCTGAATGGAAAATCTATCCTTCCCATTCTACATAACATTTCATGAATGTTGGAAGATCTGGAGGGAGAGAAGAGGACAAGTAGAAAAAGTGAAATACATGTATTTTGCTGGAAGGAAGAGTCACAGTCAATTTTATTATATGCCATATGACAAACTGATTATTTCATAATAATAGAGGTGACCAAAGAAGTAGAATGTGTCAAGAATATGATCAAAGTGGTGTGGACTCACATGTATTACTTATTTCATTGCATTGGGATTAGATTAAGGAATTACATAGTTTACCTATTTTAAACCCTCATTAATAAAAATTAGTTCTTATTATTTAGAGAATGGCAATATGTTTTCACTCTTATGTGGATCCTGAGAAACTTAACAGAAACCCATGGGGGAGGGGAAGGAAAAAAAAAAAAGGAGGTTAAAGTGGGAGAGAGCCAAAGCATAAGAGACTCTTAAAAACTGAGAACAAACGGACGGTTGATGGGGGGTGGGAGGGCGGGGAGGGTGGGTGATGGGTATTGAGGAGGGCACATTTTGGGATGAGCACTGGGTGTTGTATGGAAACCAATTTGACAATAAACTTCATATATTGAAAAAAAAAGAGAATGGCTAATAATTCACCAGCGACCTAATATTTGATATTTGAAATTTATAGCAGTAAATTTAAATAATGAAGTCTACTATTAATTTATTCATCCTTGGGCTGGCATTCAAGGCCTCTATGAGCAGCCTCCTAAATTGAAAACATGGCAGGAGGCATGTCCTGTGTCACTCATTCAGCCAAAATAAGGCCAATCAAGACCTGCTCCCACCAATCTAGTGGCTTAAGCCAGACAAAATACTACCTACCAGGCCAGCACAACAGTCCTAAAGGGAAGTCTGAAGGAGGCTTAGCAAAAGTATGTTTTATTTCCTTATATTCACCAAAACACTTAAGCTACTTTCACAATCTCTAAGTATTCATTCACCCTTGGTGACGAATACCTTAACATTTTTAGTTCTCCTAAAAGGAGAAATGAAGATTCGTAATTCCCCACTTTGAAAATTAAAAAACATAAGTTTTGGAGTTTAAAAATTTAAATAAAAGGGATTGTTGAGCGTCAAACTTGCTTCTGTCTATAACGCCCAAGCAAGTTATCACTGTTGTAAATATTTCCTAATTTTAGAACTAAAACCCCTTCATATCTTGGAAGGCCCCTCCTTTCATGAGCCTTTGTGAGATACAGGGCTTCCCAATATCCTGCCAATAAGTTACCATTTTTTCACAAATTAGACAGTATTATTTCCCCATCAACTGCCACCAAGAACTCTGAGTGACACGTTATGTCCTTAAAACTCCATTTCCCTATCTCTGAAATTGGGGATATTATGACCTGTGCTGCCAACCTCATGAAACTGAGGGGGTTAAATGACATAACAGAAATTAAATTACCTACAGAACTGATAAATGCCTTCCACAAGACTCTGTGCTTCCCTCTTAACATTCTCTGAAAATATTGAGAAAACATATTTCACAAAAATCTCCTAGTTTTGTCAAAATGGAAATGATTTCTTCTTTTTTTTCAATGTTATATTTTTGAGAGAGAGACAGAGACAGAGACGGAGAATGGGGAGGAGCAGAGTGAGAGGAAGACACAGAATCTGAAGCAGACTCCAGGCTCTAAGCTGTCAGCACAGAGCCTGACATAAGGCTTGAACCCACGAACCATGAGATCATGACCTGAGCCGAAGTCAGACACTTAACCGACTGAGCCACCCAGGTGCCCTGCGGAAATGATTTATTCTTAAACAGTTACTGTCAAGATCAAGTGAGATCATATATGTAAAAACAACAAACCAATCCCTAGCATATCAGAAGCCCTCAAAAACATTTTTCTTCTTTCCTCTTAATAAGAGAAAAAGAATGATCCAATTTCAAACTTTATGATGATTATAAGCCATCCAAAACCATAGAATGTCTAGTTGAATATACTTTGCAAGTACAATCAAAGATGTATCAAAAAGCAGAAGTAATGTAAATTGATAAGAATATGAAAATATAATCACTCCTTCCTGGTTTATGTTCTCTTATTAGCTGTAGGATCTTTTTAACTCACTTAACCTCTTTGATACTCAGTTCCTTTATTTGTAGAACAGGGATAATTACATCTACCTCTCAGAGTAACAATTAGGATAGAAATACAGAAGGTATGGGGCTATGGTTTATAAAACTCTTACATGTTGTGCAGACACTATTTATCATCATTGTCATCAACTTAATATTTACTGAGATGTACCTGCTCTAAGAACCATCATATGTACACACACACATACATTAATTTTAATTACCCATTGTAAATATACTAGGCTGAAGATATAAAATACAAGTATAATGATATGGTTCTTAATTTTTCTCTTGACAAAACTCCCAGCAACAAGAGATGTTGCCAATAATGTAGCGGCCCCTTGCTTAAGATCGACAGGACAGTGTTGTTAGGACTCCAACAAAAACCAAGAATTAAAACCAGGAATTAAACCATGTTGATTTCAAGCTTCATTAGAACTTGGGCAAGCATGCCTATGAAGACCACCTGAGAAAAGGATATACCTAGCCAAGCTCTCATTCACCATTAACCACACTCTGTGTTTACCACAGCAAAACACAACCTCATTATCCTATGGACTTCTTGCTTGGAGTAAATCAGATTTTCTTTTGCATTTATCTTTAATCTTATCATAAATTAAGAAAGTCAATTGAAAACATCATATTTGCTAGACTGTATCAACCAAAACTTTAAAATAATAAACCAATGATTGATGATAGATAGATATTGATCAATTGACAGATCAATCATACATTCTTTAGTTTGCTCCAAATCAATAATTTCTCAAAAACATGGCCTCTGAGAAAATGTACTTCCAACCAATAAAACTTAAACAGGACAGTCCTTGAAGGCAACTCATTAAACTTTACAAATGTAGGGTGAAACAACTTCCTTAATGTGGAAAATTGTGACTAAATAATAGGACAAAACCATGAGGAAAATTGAGATATTTTTCATTAGTCTTTCTTAAAGGCATCATAAATTATGTATATTTTAAATAAAATTATTAAAATCACTTTTTTGGAAGTCCTCCTTAAACACTCAGGTTAAAGGTGTTCTATAGAAAGATCATCACTGTAAAAGGGTGTGCTTATCCAAGATTAAACATACAAGGATGCTATTAGGGAAAACACCTATGTGAGAGAAAACAGAGGGCGCTAAAAAGGCTAGGCAAACCATCGAGTACAAAGCACTCTGATCCCAAATGAAGGAAAGGAGGAGAGTAGGTTGGGTTAAGGCATCCTAGACTATCACACAGTCATAGGAAGTTTTGGCAAGACCATCAGGGAGTCCTCAAGCCAAAACTGCCATCAGAAGAGTCCCACATCTCCTTGGAATAGGCCCACCTTACTATCCTTCACTCCTTCACTGTCCAGGAGCAGCTGGTAGGCAACATCCCCTGAACACACAAGCTTGGATTTCAGAATGCAGCAGCTGATGCTTTTGGTCAATTACACTTAGAGATTTGCAAGGCACAATCTCATGGCTGCCACTAGGGCATTTCCAATTAAATATATATTTAAATACATAGGGCATTTCCAATTAAGTATATTTCACATATACATAATACATATTACATATACATACATATAATACTATATATGTTATATATATGTTACATGAATATCCTTTTAATTTATTTCATTAATATGAAGATCATTATGGAAAATAATTTCACTGTAGTTAATAAATACATCAAGGGGGGAAATATCTTCATTTGCTCCAGCTACTGTGTTTGATGAGAACTGCTTCTTGAAATAATGGTTAGTTGACCAAGTGAAATATACTTTCTTCATCTCTCCCTTACCCTCACAAGGAAAAAGAGCTGTTAAAATATTTTGTTGATGTCTGGAACAAAAGTTGTTCTGTGTTTATTAACAGGTAGAATAACTATTGCATTAAACACTAACACATGAGAGTGTGGCTCACTCTCTCATCTTTCATTTCCTTGTTCAGTGTGGCTAGATTGGTAAACTGACTAAGAGTCTAAAACCTCAGGGTTCCTTCATCATTTTTTAATCTCCTATATATTTCAGCAACCCACAGAGCAATAAGGTCCTGTAGTCTAGATCTGGAATTTGAAACTAAAACTGCCAGTCTCATGCAAGCCTTAAGCCTAAGACATATGCTCCAAATTTCCTTTCCCAAAATGTTGTTCTGAGGAGCAATGAACCCTGGTCCAAGTGCACTTTGTTTCCGTTTCATTTTACTCATTGTGTTCACTTCTTCTGCAGGAACCTCAAAGAGATGGAGATACTTGGGTCTTGGGATATAATTACATTTTGGTACTAATTTACTATTATAGATTATAATAAATTAAAGATTCACTTATAAATAATATACCAAAAATGACGTCACCAAGATAGAGACTAGGAGATCCCAGCCCTTACCCACACTTATACACAACGATAAAGTCAACTATCCATGGGTGAGAATAGCTCTGGGAGAACCCTGGAGTGTAGTTCAAGGGCTGCATTGACCCAAGGGAGCACAGAGACTGGGAGTAACAATGTATAAAAGGGGTAAAAAGCATTCTACCTGTATTGCCCCCTCTCTGGCCTGGCACATCACCATAAGGAATCCTGTCAGCCATGAGTTCTTCCCATGAAAGAAGTCAAGCAGAGGACCTCAGCAGCCTTTGCCACTGAGGGTTACAGCAGCCTAGCTTCCACTTCAGAGAACCCCCACAGTCTTCATGCAGACCCCAGCTGCTGGACCTGCCTAGAGCCAGAGGCACCACGTCCCCTTAAGATGGAGCTGCCAAGAGCCACCTCTCCTCTCCTTGGAGTCAAAAATACTTCTTGTCCCACCTCACTTCCAGTGATGCCACCCCTGTACCTGAGAACTGACACCCACTATGAAGCATGTGCCTACATATGGTCCTGGTACCCACTAGTTCCACCACACGTGCACCCACTTCCTCAATGGACCTGCCACCCACTGCAGCTACACACATGCACCCGCTGGACCAGGTGCTTGCTACAGCTGTTTGGACATCTACATTCCCACCAGACCCAACACGCATGCCTCCTTCGATTGCACCACTGTAAACCCCCAGCATTGGCACCCCCATGCATCCCCCAACATACATCTGGATAAGGAGCCACTATTCAACTCGCCCAGCTGACATCCTTACACCAGCCTGTAGGAGGTCTTTCCCTACCTCAGCCAGTGCATAATATTTAGAAGGGATGACTGCTTCTTCAAATATGAAGACAATGGGCATCTGGGTGGTTCAGTCGGGTAAGCATCCCACTTCAGCTCCGGTCATGATCTCACAGCTCATGAGTTCAAGCCCCACGTTGGGCTCTGTACTGACATCTCAGAGTCTGGAGCCTGCTTTGGATTCTGTCTTCCCCTCTCTCTGCACCTCCCTGACTCTCATTCTCTCTCTCTCTCTCTCTCTCTCTCTCTCTCTCTCTCTCTCTCTCTCTCTCTCTCTCTCAAAAATAAATTAACATTAAAAAATGGGAGGACAATAATGCAAGGCTACCAGGAACAGGAAAAACCAAGGAACCATGACACCACCAAAGGAACATAATGATTTGCTATAGCCAACATCAAAGAAATGAAGATCTACAGATTACCTGAGAAATAATTCAAAATAATTTTTTTAAAGATCACTGGGCTACATGAGAACACTGACACAAAACTCAATGAAATCAGGAGAAAAGTACCTGAACAAAACAAGAATTTCAACATAAAGACAGATATCTTAAAAACTATTACACAAATTATGGAGCTGAAGACTACAATGTCTGAGATAAAAACACAATTGAGAGCTTCAACAGCCTACTCAATCAAGCAAAGAATGAGAAATTTTGAAGAGGGGTATTTGAAATTATGCAGACAGAAGAGAAAAGAAAAAAGATGAATGGGGGGAAAAAAAGCCTAAGGAATGAATGGGATACACATTATGGGAAGAAGAAGAAGAAGAAGAAGAAGAAGAAGAAGAAGAAGAAGAAGAAGAAGGAGGAGGAGGAGGAGGAGGAGGAGGAGGAGGAGGAGGAGGAGGGGGAGGAGGGGGAGGAGGAGGAGGAGGAGGAGGGGGAGGGGGAGGAGGGGGAGGAGGAGGAGGGGGAGGAGGGGGAGGAGGAGGAGGAGGAGGAAGTGGACAAAGGGGCAAAAAACTTATCTAAAGGAAGAATGGATAAAATTTTCCCAAATTTTAAGAGAGAAATCAACATCCAGATTCATGAAGCCCAAAAGACCTAAACAGGATCAATCCACCAGCCCACCAAGACATATGACAATTAAATTGTCCAAAGTCCTGGGCAAGGAAAGAATTTTGAAAGCAGCAGAGAGAAGTGACTCGCCACATATAATGGAAGCCCCGTAAGATTATCAGTGGATTTCCCAGCAAAAATCTTTCAGGCCAAGAGAGAGTATGATGATATATTCCAAGTTCTAAAAGGAAAACACTACCAAACAAGGATTCTATACCTGGAAAAATTACTCTTTAAAAGTGAAGAAGAGGAAAAAAAATGAAGGAGAAATAATGTCTTTCCCAGACAAACAAACACAGGGAATTTGTCACCACTGGACCTGTCCTACCAAAATTACTGAAGGGAGTTCTTCAAATTAAGAAAGCACTGGGGGCACCTGGGTGGCTCAGTCCATTGAGCATCTGACTTTGGCTTGAGTCGTGATTTCGCGGTTAGTTGGTCCGAGCCCCCACATCAAGCACTCTACTGTCAGCACTGAGCCTGCTTGGGATTCTCTGTCTTCCTCTCTCTCTGCCCCTCCCCCACTCACTCTCTATCTCTCAAAAACAAATAAACATAAAAAAATTAAAAAAAAAAAAAAAACACTTGGGTGGCTCAGTCATTAAGCATCTGACTTTGGCTTCCGTCATGATCTCGTGGTTTGTGAATTCGAATCCCACATCGGGTGAGCTCAAGCCCTGCTTCAGGTAAGCTCCTGCCCCACTTCACTTTAAATGGATATAATAAAATAGAAAGATTAAAAATTAACAAACTAAGCATTTGAATAAAGATGTGAGCGAGTTTTAGCGGCGCCTGGACAGCTCAGTTGGTTAAGCCTCCAACTCTTGATTTCGGCTCAAGTCATGATCTCAAAGTTGGTGGGATGGAGCCCCACAACAGGTTTTTGCTGACAGCATGGAGCCCATTCAGGATTCTCTCTCTGCCCCTTCCCCACTCTCGTGCCCGATCTCTTGCACTCTCTCTCTCTCTCTCTCTCTCTCTCTCTCAAAAATAAGTAAACTTAAAAAAATATAAATAAAAATAATAAAAAACAGCAGAACAAAAATGGAGGAAATGAATGGAAGGAAATAAAAGTGAAAATTAACAAACCGAAAAATAAAGAAATTAAAGAGAATAAGAACCCCATTGTTCCTTTTTTCTTCTTTTTTTGATGTTTGTTTATTTTTGAGAGGATGAGCTTGAGCGGGGGAGGGGCACAGAGGAGGGGGACAGGATCGGAAGCAGGCTCTACACTGACAGCAGTGAGCCTGCCTGATGCAGGGCTCCAACTCAGGAACCTGTGAGATCACCCAGGCACCCCCTGCCATTGTGCCTTAATTGACATACTTAAAAGACAATGTGTTCAAGAAAATAATCAGCACACAAAATTTTAAACAAATGCATAGCTTCCTTAAGAAAAAATAATTAACATACAAATACAAAGTGGAAATTACTAATACAACATAAGTATCCCAATCCATATTAACTATCTGAAGTTTATGTATCTTGAGAGAGAGAGCGCGTGCACATGTGCACGTGCGCTCATGGGGGAGGGGCAGAGACAGGCGCCAAGTACTGACAGCACAGAACCTGACACAGGGCTCAATCTCATGAACTGTGAGATCATGACCGCAGCCAAAACCAAGAGTCTGACACTTAACCAACTGAGCCACCCAGGCCCCCCCAATCCATATTAAGTATCTAAATGTTATTACATACTCAAATTCTCTGACACCCAGGCCAGTTTGATTCCAAGTTTTACTACAATGTAGGGATTCCTAGCATTTTGATGGATGAGTTACTTGAGAATTAATTTTATAACTCACATTTGATGTCTTTTTTTTTAGAAATTATGGTTTTCAAATATCTACGTCTAATCAGTAGAACTTTCAAAATCAATTAGAGCAAAAAGGTGAATGTTTAAATATGCTTATCATCTGAGGCAGGTGTTCTCATCGACATACGATACCCCGATTCACAAATATAAGGTCAATATAAAACTGTATGTCTTGAGAAAGGAGAGAAGTTTAGGGTGGCAATGTACATGATAAGTTGAAATACAATATCACATATTAAAACTCAGCATTACAATCGGCTTTTCTTCACAGGGTACCCCGATTCTAGTTTTGTACAGGGATTCATGAGTTTTCATAGGTGACTCTACACATAACCGCATTATACATATTTATTTATAATTTGTTCACAGAAGTGTCCTAGAAAGTAGTAATTTCAATGGCTAAGTTATCTTTCTTAAGGCTGTAAATACCTACCGATATCCATGGTCTTTGTAACACAACTAAACTGGACTCCTCAGACCCACATGTCTAGGTAAAGCTACATGACTGAGTTCTGGCCAGTGGAAGTGTTCAAGTGGTATTTGCCACTTCCAAGCCTAGACCCCTAAAACCAGTATCACGCTGGTAAATATTGAACAACCACCTATTGCGGAGGGTGGCAGCAGAGTCCTGGTTTGTAGTATTTGCCAATTTCTGTGATATAAATATTCCCACCATGCCTAAATTCAAGGTACCAACATAGCATCACTAAACATGGAGTTGGAAAGATGTATTGTATAGTATTTCTACCATACAAATATAATAAATATAAATAACCTCAAGAGCACAAAAAACAGCAAAATGTAATAATATAATTAGGAAATGATGATATAATATACTAATATATTAGTATACAAATACTAATATAAATTAGTTTAACTGGAAGTGCATATAATTTGATTTTTAATAATCATATTTAAAAACAAACTCAAAAATTCCTAAAAAAATGAGCTCTCACAAGCCAGTATAAGCCAACTCCAGCACACCACTGCTAAAAAACCTTCCATGTGATATTTCATACCCTCATTCCTTCCTTGTTCCCTAGCCAAATAAATGCCTAGGATTCAGTAGAAGTTTGGGGATCCGTAGAACCACAAGAGTAAGCCTGGGTCCCCGACTGACTGCAGGGAGCAGATTCCCATCTCTCCTGATCCTACTCACCCACACTGGATTGAGAGTAAGAAGTAAGCCTTAGTGTGTTAAGATATGTGGGGTATATGTTGCAAGAGCTGATACTGACTACCCGACTAAATGCACCATTATAAAAACAAATGAATTCTCTCACTCATCAATTTCCACATTTTGTGAATTGCCAAACCCAGATGGGAACGTTTTATAAAATACAGATTCCTGAGCCCCTGGAGATTAACATTTTTCAGGTGTAAGGTACAAGACTTTTGGGAAAGTCTTAGACAGGTTTGGGAACCACTGATCCAATTCGACCTATTTCTGCCCAACTGTTTTTAACCAAAGCATCTTTACAGCTTTGCAAAAGGAAAGTATTATCTAAAATAAATTGGGGTATGGGGTGCCTGGGTGGCTCAATTGGATGACCGTCCAACTTCAGCTCAGGTCATGATCTCATGGTTTGTGGGTTTGAGCCCCACATCAAGCTCTGTGCTGGCAGCTCAGAGCCTAGAGCCTGCTTCCGATTCTGTGTATCTCTCTCTCTCTCTCTCGCTCTCTCTCTCTCTCTCTCTGCCCCTCTCCCACTCATACTCTGTCTCTCCCTGTCTCTCTCAAAAATAAACATTTAAAAAAAATTTTTTAAATAAATGGGGGCATAACTAGAATAAGCCTATCTCAAATTTGAAATTGGTTGAAGTTTTTCTTTCATCTTAAAAATGTATTCAAATTCTATACATTTTGTTCCATAGTAAACCTGCATTACTTTAGTATTATAAAAATATTTCAAGTTACTTACCAGTTAGGTTTCTTGACTCCCTCCCTCTTCTCACTCCCCAAAAACTGTGAAGTAAAAAAAATTAATGCTTCAGGGATACATGCCTAGTGGGGTCATGTGATCCAGTGCTACATTTGGGAACCATATCAATATTCCAGTGCTCTAATCCCAGGGGAAGTGCTCCTAATAAGCAGTTAACCAGACTGTTTGAATACCTCTAGAGATGGGAAGCTTATTACTCATTCAGGCTGCCTTTTTCATTATTTAATACCTCTGAACATTTAAGAGCTCTTCCTCATAAGAGCTAGAATATAAATCTATTATTTCAAGGCTTTATGTTTGTTCTTTTGGACCCCCCCCCCCACACACACACACACAAATTAATTCCTACCTATGTGATAGTCCTCTAGTCCCGTAGGACAGCTATCATGCTCTACACCCCTGATTTTTCTATTCTACAAGCCTAATAAAGTTTGTAGAAAAACAAAAAGCTACTCTATTTGCCAAAGGAAAACAAAGAAAGATTTACAGAAAACATTTAGATTTAGTCCTATAGTAAAAGTAGTGGGTTGATAGGCAAGGAGGGAAGTAGGTGCCTGAGGAGGAAACTGAACAAAATTTCTGTTAAAGTTTGTTATATTCAAGATCAACCAGGGGCTCCTTGGGTGGCTCAGTCAGTTAAGTGCCCAATTCTTGGTTTCGATTCAGGTCATGATCTCACGGTTTGAGTTCAAGCCCCGCATTGGGCTCTGCACTGAGATCACAGAGCCCACTTGGGATTCTCTCTCTCCTTTTCTCTCTCTGCCCCTCCCCTGCTCATTCACTCTTCTCTCAAAAAAAATAAATTAATTTTTAAAAAAGTTTTTTTTTAAGATCAACCAGAAATTGAGTTAGGACATATAGGTAGAGGACAATAAGGGGAAAAAAAGTTGGAAAGGTAAGATAGTCTATTTCTTGGCTACAACAGCAGCATTGGGATCACCTGAGCAATGTTAGAAATATAAGGTGGGAATGAAATTAGGAGTGACAGAAGGTAGAAGGTGAAAGGCGAGATGTAGAAGAAAGAGGGACTCGGTGGGTGCTGTTATTTTTACTCTACACAAAGGAGAGTCAGGATACTAAGTAGAGGGGATAAGGTATGAAAACAGGAATAATAATAAAACTAAAAATAACACCAAACTGGGGTGCCTGGATGGTTCAGTCAGATAAGCATCTGATTCTTGATTTGGGCTCAGGTCATGATCTCACAGGTTATAAGTTCAAGCCCCATGTTGGGTTCTGCACTGATAGCGTGGAGCCTGCTTGGGATTCTCTCTCTCCCTCTCTACCCTTCCCTGGCTCGTGCACACTTTCTCTGCCAAAATAAACAAATAAACATTAAAATAATAATAATAATAATAATAATAATAATAATAATAATAATAATAAATACCAAACTATCGAACACTGGAGGGAAGAAAGAGAGGAGGTAAAGAGGTGGTCAGATGAACAAAATTTTCCTATTTCATAAAAGGGAATAAATAATGTCTTAAGTTGATAGAGGAAGAGTTGTAAGTGTATAACTTAAAGTTATGGAATAACCACCAGAAGATCCTAGGGCTTCCTCTAAGCTGTGGGACTGCAGGTAAAGGTATTATATCAAAATAAAATAGGGACGCCTGGGTGGCTCAGTCGGTTGGGCATCCGACTTTGGCTCAGGTCATGATCTCATGGCTTGTGAGTTCAAGCCCTGCATCAGGCTCTGTGTTGACAGCTCAGAGCCTGGAGCCTCTTCAGAGTCTGTGTCTTTCTCTCTCTCTCTCTGCCCCTCCACCACTCGTTCTCTGTCTCTGTCTCTCAAAAATAAACAAACATTAAAAAAACATGTTTTTAATAAAATAAAATAAAAATGCCACAGGCTCCACCCCAGACTTACAGAATCACACAATGTATTTTAATAAGATCCCCATGTGACGAACACACACAGTAAAGTCTGAGAAGCACGGATGTAATAGACAAGCTAGAGTCTTGGCAAATGCTTTGGCACTCAGAGGAGAGAGAAACAGAAAATTTGATGTCACAAACACAAAATCCACAAGAAATGATCATGGGAAAAATCATAACTTTTTTAGTATTTTCAGTGCTTACAGTCTCTAAAGGTTATAGCCACGCTCTTTGTTATAGCTAAGACTTGAACTTTATCTCATCGGGAATGGGGAATCATTGAGCCAGAGAATGACAAGGGTAAACCTGAGTTCTAGGACCCTCCCTTGGGTACACATGGAACGTCAGAGTAAGAAGTACAGTGCTCCCAGGGCACCGCTAATTTTGCGCAGTTTTGTGTGATTCCCCAGGTGCTGGCGAATACAAGATGGTATATAAACATTCCGTAACTCATATATGTTCCTTCTTTAAACAATTTAAACAGTTTCGTCTTGTATGATGAAAGCAGTCTTCTTTCCTCTGACCCTGGAGATTTCTTTGTCCCTCTGCCTGTATCCAGGGTTACAATGCCAATCCTCATTTCAAATTCAAATTGGCCTTTGTCTCTAGTGCAAAGATGTCACTGAATCTGTTTGCTCACTGGCACGGTCCACTCTATGTATGAGAGAGCAGTTAACTAGTGCTGGATGAGGATTCTGGGTCTGATGAGCATGTTTTATTTCCTCTGGTGTCCTGGACCCCAGAGTCCTACCTATTTCAGAATAACTAAGGATTCATACCCGCTTTTGTAAATTAAGAGAAGCAGACAAGAGAGAGAAAAAGGTGAGGAAAAAAAACATCATGATGTATCTATATTATTATTCATGCTTGCCCAGTGTGTTGTGGGCCACCCTTTCCCCATCCTCAATCCCGTGGTCTAGGAAGACTTCCTCCACCTGCCATTTGAGGGGGGGGATGGAGGAAGTCAGCTCTGCCAATCAGAGCACAGCATCAACCCCGCTCAGTGATAGATTCAGCGTAGGAATGCACCAAGCTAACTAGTGAGAACCACACCTAGGACTTTTGTAGAAATCATCAGGAAACAAATTGTCTTCCTATTTTACACTGGTGTCAAAATTCCAAGCATATATTCCTAGAGCCGCTGGTGGCCATCTTTGCTCCACTACACTCCCAGAGCCCATCTGACAATGAATTATCCACAGAAGAAAACAGAACTTCAGGATGAGAAGACAGACTGCTGATGATGTTATGAAGTTCTGCCTACTTGAGACATGCATGAAGGCTGTCCTAGACTTGGCCTTCACTGTTTAGGAGCCAATAACTTCCCTTCAGCTTAAGCATGGTAAAATTTAATGTATGATACTTGCCATCAAACAATGTCTTTACTTATAATAAGGAGATGAAAGGGAAAAAAATCTATTCAGGCAAATGACATGGATTGAGTTTGAGACTGCCCCTCCCTGGATCACAGAGACAGCACACACTTGCTGGGCAAAGCACAAAGGCAAAATAGGCAAGGAGAGGGCTAACTAAAGGCTGGCATCTAAAGCTGCACTGCCTGAGTTTGTAGTTTGGCTCCTTAGTAAATTGAGTGATGGTGAGCAACTAATTTGACCCTTCTATGTCTCTGTTTCCTCACCTACAACCTGGAGTGAGTGATAGAACCTACTCTGCAAGGTTGATAAATGAATACACTGAGGTAATAACATGAGGCACCTAGAAGAGTGACTAGCACTGAGAAACATTTGTGAAGACTATTTTTTAAGTTCTTTTTTGAGAGAGAGAGAGAGAGAGAGAGAGAGAGAGAGAGTGAACAGGGGAGAAGGGCAGAGGGAGAGGGAGAATCCCAAGCAGACTCCACATTCAGCATGGAGCCCGACACCAGGCTCGATCCCACAACCGCAAGATCATCACCTGGGCCGATATCAAGAGTCAGATGTTCAGTCGGCTAAGCGACCCAGGCACCCTGGCTATTTTTTTAAAATCCTTCCTTCCCTCTTCTCTTCCTCCCTCCTTTCCTGAGTCCATTGCTTCTTCTTCAAATCAGAGACTATACAGCACTCAGGAACCAGAGATGGACACACGTCGGTCTGGTCCTCAGGAATCTCACAGTCTGTTGGAGAAGACCTCGTGCCCACTATGTGTTTGCATCCATGTGCCACATGTACAGTGATTAGCATAAAGGACCTAAGAACTCACAGAGAAGGAATTCCCCTCCTATCATCATAGTGGTCAAGGAAGGTTTCTGGAAAGGCATCACTCAGAGCATACACCACAGTCACTGCAGGTATGGTGGTGATGCCATGGGCAAAGGTCCCCTAAAGGAGATTTATAGGAACATCCCACATCAACTCCCTCCCTCCTAATACATGAAGCATTTCAAGGTGGGCCAAATACAAAGCTGTGTGGGTAGTGTGAGCACAGCAGATGCTCAAATTAACATGACATATTATTCCTGAGAAAGTATGTTTAAGCTGGGTTGGGACTTAAAAAAAAGATCTCTAATTGCTGCCAATGCTCTAATTGTCCTTGGAAATTATGAAGGTTGGGGCTTGTGAGTCAATATAAAGGCTAAAGTGGGATCCTGGTGGTTCTATTCTTAGGGTTTGAAAAATCGAGTAAAAAAAAAAAAACAGAGTTAAGGCTGGTGATTAATGTGAAATAATAGGATCTCAGGAGTGTTTCAGTCCACAAAGGTGAGTCGTGGAACATGCCTCCAGATAGTTGTGGGAATTCTCCCCAAAGCCTCACCTCTAGCAATAGACACCCTGACAGAGCATGTTGCCAATTTCCATACAGCTGAACCACGGAGGCCAAATGCTTCTGTTTATGAAAACTATTCTGAGCTATAATTCTATAACATTTGAGTAATTCAGATGGAAGATGCAAAATAACAGATTTTAAAAATGGTGGACACACATATATATTCACACTCAAAACCCCACGTGTCTATCACAACTATATACATATGGTGCACTCACCCACACAAGGCACACAATGTATACCACAGGGATACTAACAGTCACAATATTATATTAATATACACACATCCTTCATATATTCACACATGCCACGCATACCACTTGCACACATAAACACATATACACATAAACACACATGCCACTTGCATACACCTTTCCCACCACACTCACACACCCAAGACACAGCCACCATATGTGCCAGACCAGATAAGTCACTCCAAATTTACATATCAGCTCACCCCCCAGACAGTTATCCAAAAAAAGCACATTAGCACACACATACACTTCCTCCCTCCCTCTCTCTCTCCCTCTCTCAAATTACACACCTGAACCTGAGACTGAATTTTTTCTTTTAAGAGATATACAGCTTCATTTTTAATGTCTATTTATTTTTGAGAGAGAGAGAGAATGCATGTGAGCAGGGACAGGACAGAGAGAGAGGGGGACAGAGGACCCCAACCAGGCTCCATCTTGACAGCAGCGAGCCCACCCAATACTAGGCTCCAATTTAGGAACCCATGAGACCATGACCTGAGTCAAAGTCAGATGCTTAACTGACTGAGCCACCCAGGCGCCCCCACACCTTCATTTTTAATGCAGAGAGGCAATAGAGAGGAACAGAGGAAGTATTTTCAAGTTTTAAATGACCAAGATGTCCTAATACATCAAGACTCAACAGGTTTTGCAAGACCAAGCTAAAGGTGTCCTGAGAGATGTTCAGCACATTTAATTCACTCACCGTCCAGGGATGACAATGAAGAGTCTGATAAAGCAGCCTACAGAGCCCTGCATAAGGCAAGCCCTCTGAACACAGAGCTGGTGTGACAGTAATGGTGAGAAAACTACTCTGTGTCTTCTCTTGTCTCTACCTTCATGCCTTTTCCAGGAATCTATTGGGCTCCAACCCCTCAGGTGAGATAAGGGCTGGTGAGAGGTGAGAGCACTCCATTTTTGCCCTAACAGTGGCAGCAGAAATACCCCAGGACAAAGGCCACAGCCATTTAAACTGGACTCCCCTGCATGGCTGTCACAGTAGAAAATTATAAGAGAGGAAGAGGGGATTCCACTGAGTAAATACTATGCAGTAATCCTGGGCTGAGTGTCCCAACCACCTTTTCTTGTTTATTCTTCACAGCAAAGTTCCCTTAATATGGTCCCATTCTACATGTTCTGTATATTATATTGAGTAGCTTGTCCAAATGCACACACTTTGGGACTGGATTTGAACTCAGATCTTCCTAGCTCCTAAGACATAGCTCCTTCTCCATGTATTTATCTGGCCTGTTAGTACTGTAGTTGGCATCGCACTCATACACAGAGACTCAGGATGAGGCCGGTGGATATTTCCATGAAAAACAACCAAAGGAAAACCTCAATACCTCTTCATTCATGTTAGAACAAAAGTATAATTAGTACTTACTGATTTTTAAATTGTTGGGAGTAGGCTGCTGTACTGCCATGTGAATGATATTTGGCCAAGGGCGTCAGCTGGTATGGAAATGACCACTTCTGTGGACTTGTGCATACATGTCACTCCAAAAGAAAAAGTGAGAAGCATCCCCTGTCCCTACCACACTACAAGCTCCCCCCTCATTTGTCTCCCTTAAGATAAATGCATCTCATCTGGCTTTAACCTCTAGTGCTGGGTACATGGTACATGCCTGTAGAGTAAATGACTGAAGTAATGAAAAAAATGTACTGCTTTTGGGGCGCCTGGGTGGCGCAGTCGGTTAAGCCTCTGACTTCAGCCAGGTCACGATCTCGCGGTCCGGGAGTTCGAGCCCCACGTCAGGCTCTGGGCTGATGGCTCAGAGCCTGGAGCCTGTTTCCGATTCTGTGTGTCCCTCTCTCTCTCTGCTCCTCCCCCGTTCATGCTCTGTCTCTCTCTGTCCCAAAAATAAATAAACGTTGAAAAAAAAATTAAAAAAAAATGTACTGCTTTACATGAAACAGTGTAACCTTACGGAGCCCCCAAACCTGGCAGCAAGATCATTTGTGTGAAATGGCACACACTGGGCTTGGGAATGAATCCACAATGTGGTGACAGAAATGGCAAGGCTGGTGTTGCTAACTCATCATGTGAAAGCTTGGGTCCTTTGAAGTCAGAACATCCTCTCTGAGGAACGAGATCATAGATTTCTTCCCAGGAACCCTATTTATGACAGGGGAATCTGCCATGCCTTTTGGTTCAGTAATCCCACTGGGGTTTATAGGTTTTCTCTTAGGTACCACAGTAGTGAACAAGAGCACAAATACTAGCTCCCACCTAATGAATGAATTTCTAAGGGAAAAAGTTTTTCAATTTTGCAAAATTATGGAAAATGCTCTGAAACATTGATCCTCTAATCTGTTGCTATTAGGTGAAAGAATAGATGAACCAATTAATTAAAAGTAGAAGGGAAAGTAGGAAAGGCACAAGAAGAGAGGGAGAGAGAAAGGAAGGAGAGGATAAACAATGGAGTGAAGGAATAAATATTAGGTATTATTACAAGCAAAGCACTCTGCTCCACCCAATTCTTGCATTATCACATTGGATCTGAAAAACAGCTACTATTATTATCCCCATTTTTAAGATGGGTAAACTAAGACTCAGAAAAAATAAATTGCTCATGCAAGGCTCACACAGATAACACGTTAGGTAGTTAGGTTCTTGGCCCAATACCCACTCTATGGAACTTAAATTTTCTCTTTAAGGAAAGATTAGGGTTTTAAGAAGATTAATCTGCAAGCATTTTGAGAGACAGCAACATATAACACTGGGAGGCCTGACCAGCTGCTATAGGAATCCATGAAAGGGGCGCAGACTCTCTGCCTAAAAGTACTTGATAAAAATTTTGCCAGGAAATCAGTTGAAGAAATACCAAATACACAGTAAAATTAGTATAGATTAAGTGAGAATGAGGACATGAGAAAAAGGTTTAAGAATCAGTAAAAATTCCTGTAATTGGAAGGCATTTCTGGCACTTATTAATTCACTCAACACCTACAATGTGGACAGGTATATAGGGAAACAATAATCAGCAAAACTGGACCCCATTTGTGTGCATCACACAGCCTAGATGGGAGACTAACAAAAGAATTTCAATTCGTAGAAGTTTTTGATATGTGACATGATAGTGATAAGTAAATGGAAGGAAGAGGGACCCCAGTTCTGGACCAAGGCAGGACCCAGGAACTCTGTGCACAAGAAGAGATCCCTTACTATGTTCTGAAAACCCAAAAGAAGTCCTCAAGGTGAGAGAGTAAAACTGGGAAGAAAGAAAGGAACTAGAGAAATCTTGGAAGGCAATGGACATGTAAACAAGTGGAAGCTTGATTTTCACACTCTGACCTTCTCACCTCTATCCCTTCTTCACAGTTAAGACCAGGCATCAGCACAGTCTGCCCAGCAGCCTCTACCCTGGGGTGAGCAACTGCTCTCTGCTTACAGAGAACTCATCAAAGCCATTTGGGACCATGGTCTGTTATGGCAACGGCTCCCCACGGCTTCTAAGTACGTTAATTTCATTTTGATCTGTGAAAAGATAAAGTATAATAGGAAAATGCTTTAAACAAAGGTAAGATCCAGGAATGTCTCACATTGCCACTTGAGCAAATGTTCCATGTGCCATTTTTATTAATGCTATCAGAAAAGGATTTTGCTGGCCTTGAGTGGGGAGCTTAAGTGTCTTTTCTGGAGTTGCTGTTTGTGCTGTGGGAAATTACATTTGCTCTCTGGGGTTCCTGTGTTGATGGAATGTATTTATTTCCTCCTGGAATAAAAGTAAATAATTCTGAAGGGAAACCAAAAAGTTCAGGCTTCCAGGACCACCCTTGTTTATTACCTAAATGTACAAAGAATCCATCACTTTGGAACTGGCCAGCTGTGAGGTGTACAGGTGATTGTTTAATAGTGATGGTCTATATGGTCTCAGCCCATGATAGCTATCACATAATGCATACAGCTGTCAGGACTGGCACACAGCATAACACAGGAGGATGTCACAACCCAGAGTTAGGCAATCTTGCAGTGCCGAAGATAATGTCCACTGTCTTTCTCATTAATCTTCTAACACAAAGTTTTGTTCTAAATCTTTTAAAAAAAGAAAAAAGTCAACAAATATATTTGCATGCCTATGTGTATGTCTGTGTGTATATTCAGGTATAAATAGCTAGACTGATAAAGATCATTCTCATTGAATGATTCCAGGTTCACACACCCTGCCTCCCCTACTTTCTCAAGATGAATCCAATCTTAAAAGATACAACTGTTTTATGCGCCATTTATGTGGAAAATCTGACCTGCAGGCCATTCGTGCCAGTTAATTAATTTTCCTTTGCTCGCCAAGGCAGCTGTCACAGAAGTGGAGGATGCTCTCATTTTATGCGTAAATTGTGTAGGGAAGCATTCTTAAAATTAGAATGCAAGAAGCCACTCAGCGCTAGCCCCTAAGGGAAAAAATTGGGAGGCTGGAAAATATTCTCAGCCTTCGGTCTCCCTTCCTTCCCATTCGTCCTCTATGCCCTCTCTCTCACAATCCTTGGATTATAAAATTTGTATAATAATTTTTCTTCTCTCCACCTATCAGAAAGGGCCTCTTTCCGTGTATACACTCATGCATTCTATCAGTCTGTCAGTCAATCATCTGTCCATCTGTTCATTCTATAATTTATTCATTCATCCATTCAGTCATTAAACTGTCAATTTACTACTTCTAAATGTGAAAGACTGTTCTGAGCCACTTCTTCTTGTCCACGTAGTACCTATGTGTACTTTACTCACAGTACTTCCAAAATCAGATCATCTAAATATGGTGCCATATCTGTCTTCCTCGTGGGCAAGAACCAAGCTCTTCCCCTTCCCTCCCTGAGCCATTGCTATTGCCTCTGACTAGAAATTTACCCTCATTCCTTTGATCTCTCTCTTCCTTTTCTTTAGAACTCAGCTAAAATGCCACCTCCTCAGAGGTCTAAAATGCCTTCTCATTATACTCCCTTGCAACATCCTGGTTTATCTCTTTACAGCATGTATCATTATGTGCAATATTCTATACATATCTTTGTTTGCTTTCTTTATCTTGGTCCCCAATTGGCAGCCAGGTCCACGATAGCAGCACCAACTTGGTTTTCACTTCTGAATGCCTAGAACCTACAATACATTGAACAAAACTGTTACTCAGTAAATATTATTAGCGATCAAAAGGATGGTCATTTTTATCTTTGCATCTCAAGCTAATTGTCCAGGACTCCACATGCAATAAATAGGCACTTAGTAAAATGTTGGCTGCTTAGAAATAACTGGATTCTATGAAATCCAGGCTGTGAATTGAAAAAATCTGGAGACAAATCCATTTCTATTTTCCATTTTCTATTTCCTTCGACACCAATGTCTGTCTGTCTCTCTCTCTTCCACTCTCTCTCTCTGTCTTTCTCTCTCTCTCCCCCTGCCTGAAATCCTCTGCAGCCATTTGAAATTCTAAATGCTATTGTGAGGCCATCCTGGGCGAGATGGATAATGTTGTTTCAGCAAAGCATAAACCATGAAAGTACAACCAGCTGAGTTCTTAACACTTTTCATGATAGCTTCACATTTATATTAAAAATATGGGTAAGAATGGACAGAATGTATAATTTTAAGTGGGGAGTCACTCACCCGCTTACTTTTGATCTATCGCTTCAATTGGGCTGAGAAGGAAATTTTGACAGAGACAGAATTTTGCCAAGTGTGAGTGGAGAATTTGACCTGAAAGTGTAATTCTCAGATGGACATCATGGAACATTTAGCAGTCCCTCTTCCTGACTGCCTAATAAAATATTCTGTGTTCTTGAGTTATGAACCTAAATTAGGCTCCAAAAATACAGAAAGTGTTGCTCACATTCTGAAGCAGAATGTCGCAGTTGAACAAAAAAAGATGAGGAAGACAGATGGGTGATGCTTTTCTACTCCATTCCCAAACTTCCCATGTTGTTTGGGCTCAGGAAAGAATTGCCAACAGAGGACCAGAATGTTAACACATTTTGTCTTGTAAGAATAAGATTACATTGCAATAGGCAAAAACTTAAAGCAACCTAAATGTTCATCACCTGGCATATAGATAGATAAAATACGATCAGTCAGTACAATGGAATACTACTCAGCAATAAAAATGGATGAACACTGATACATGCTACATGGATGAACTTCAAAAACCTGCTGAATGAAAGAAGACATATACAAGAGACCACATATTGTATGATTCTGTTTATAGGAAATGACCAAAAAAAATCAAATGTATAGTCAGAAAGTAAATTAGGGGTTGCCAGGGGTTAGGGGTAGGATGGGGATTAGTTATAAGTGGACAAGAGGAATCTTGTTAGCTGAGTGAAAATGTAAAACTGATTTAAGGTGATGGCTGCATTACTTGGTAAAGTTACTAAAAATCACCAAATGGTACTCTTGAAATACATGACTCTTATGATATATAAAGTACGCCTCAATGAAGTTGTTTTTAAAATCTAAGATTACATTTTTTCTTACACAATTATACCACATTCTTAGCTAAAGTCAGTGCTCCCTTCATGATATTAAAACACAATTTGTTTACAACACTTTTTATTTACTTATTGTCAAAATTAAACTTGTCTCTAAAAAATAAAATTAGGTTGTTGTTTTTTTCAGATTATTAATTCTGAAAAATGAATTGCCTAATGCAAATGGATGGGTTGAAAAACTCTGCTTCTGAACCAAAGTTTTTTTTCTGGGAGATTTTCAATAATAAAGTTTGGAAGGTTTTTTCCCTTAAAAATGAAATATTTTGTCCTTTCATTTGGTTCATTTCACTTGATTTCAGAGATTCTAATTTCTTCTGGGCTAATGGGAGTGGTCAGGTTTTTGTACATCTTCTCAAAGGGAATTAAATTTGCAATTATTCCTAGCATACCATAGACTCTTGCAAACCCGTGTTTCGTGCAGGCTTCAGATCCCTGCTGCAATTAGCATATTTTCAAGGTGAAGTGCAGATGTCAAATTAATGTGGAAGGCACCAGGATTGCCAAAGGCCCCGGGTCAATTGGTATTGGTCTAACTGGAAGACATGAGTCTTTCCTGTGAAAAGGTTCTAGGGACTGACATCAGAAACAGGAAAGGTCCTTCATGTGTGAGCAGGGATAGGGAGTGGGAAGGGGGGAGGTGAAAAAAAAAAAAGCTAGAAACACAAGAGAGGACTTGTTTTATCGAGCTTCAGAGAAAAGATCACAAGGAGAATTTTGTTATCACTCCTATTTAGTCACCATTATGTGCCAGGCACTGTGTTGGGCATTTTATATGCATTAGCCCATGTAAGTCTGAAAAAAAGCTCCCTTGGAAAATTCTTCGTCTTCTTCTTCTGCAAGAAAGTGAAGCCCAGAAAGATGAAATTTGCCATATATTTTTACTGAGCATTTACTATATGCCAAGTACTTTTGTTAAGTTTATTTCTTTATTTTGAGAAAGAGAGAGAGCATGCAGAGCCCAGACGGTGGGGCTCAAACTCACAAAATCATGAGATCATGACCTGAGCCGAAATCAAGAGTCAGACAATTAACCAACTGGGCCACCAGATGCCCCCAAGCCAAGTACTTTTTTTTCATGTTTTGCTTATTATCAGATTCACCTCTCACAACAATCCATAAAGTAGATGTTATTACTGCCTGCATGTTGTGGATGAGGGAACTGAGGGAGAAGGAATTTAAGAAACATGCCCAAAGTCCCACAGTTAGTGAACCTCACAGGCCTGATCTCCATGTGATGTGGATCCCCACACTTAACCACAGCACCACTTGACCTCATGAAAGCTCCAGCCCAGGGTGGAGGTTTGAACTCTGCAAGGGCTTGTGAAAGACTGTGAACTCTCAGGCTGCTGAGCCCTTGCCTATGCTGTTCTCTGTGACTCCAAATCCAGATCTTTCCTTCAGCCCTGTTTATTTTTTTTCCTAAGTTGGCCTCCATGGACCTGTAAGCGAAGAGGGCAGGAGAGAATCCTACAGTCGAGTTTTTAAACAGAGCAGCTCTATTTACTTTAGGGAAGTTAGCGGTTCTTATGAGATTTCATTTGAACAAAAGAAGCTCTGAAGTTATAAAGAAACCATGATTTTAGAGCCAATACAAGGATTACATCTTCTTGAGGATGATTTGGATATCACCCGACAGTAATGAAAGGAAATGTACTCAGGCATTAGATTTGGGATTGAATCGTGACTCTGACCCACACCAGTTGTTTGTGATTTGATAAATTCATCTCTTCAATCTTCAGCCTCATTAATTAAAGGGGAAGGATAGTTGTTTATCTTACTGATGTTACAGATAAGTTATGAGGATCAAATGAGATAATCTACAACAAAGTGCTTTGTATTCTATAAAATAGGCTTGAAATAATAATAATAAATACAAGTGATTTATTGAATCAGTTGCCTGGCATTGTGCCAAGTAAGCTCCTTTACATGGATTATCCTCCATAAACCCCACAATAGCTCTAAGCAATAGGTATCATATTATCCCTATTTAATAGACTAAAAAGCCTAAGCTTACAATTTACCTAGATGTCAGAGCAAGGAAAGTGGTGGCACTTCTAGAATCAGAAACAGGTCTTGATTCGTTTTTTAATCACTCTTTTTTTTAAAGATACATGCCAATGTCACCTCTTTTTAGTAATTCAAAGTGAAATTGATCATTCCCACTTCCATTGTCTCGTGACATATTTGTGCCCCTTTTATGGAACCTAATCACAGTCAACCTTGCATTCAGAAGGTTGTGGGTTGTTGCCTGACCCTCACCAAACTACATGCCAAGGAGGAAGAACTGCATCTGTGCCCCCAAAACTCCCAGCATCTAGAGCACTGTGAGTGCTCCATAAGAGGGCATTCCCTTCTCCATAACCTCCCTACTGGGCAGAATTTAACCTCTTCCATACTCAGATCTACCTTGGGCTTCTTGACATTCCATGGCAAGTTCTCCTTGGCTTCTCTGGACTTGTGCCATTGCACAAAAATTTACATCTCGTTAAATGACAAAATAATAATAGCTATAATAATAATAGTGGCTTATATTTATTGAGCACTTACTGGGTCTGAGGTCTGTGCTAAGTCTCATCTATATGTCACTATTTTAATCTTTGCCACAAGCCTGGTCTAGACCACCCTCTCCTCCACTATGCAGATAGAGAGTTGAGACCTGTCTCAGCTAAGAATGTTGTAGAGTCCATTTTAGAACTGAGTTTTGCTAGGGCACCTGGGTGACTCAGTCGGTTAAGCATCTGACTTTGGCTCAGGTCATGACTTCACAGTTTGTGAGTTCAAGCCCCACATCTGGCTCTGTGTTGACAGCTCAGAGCCTGGAGCCGGCTTCAGATTCTGTGTCTCCCTCGCTCTCTGCCCCTCCCCCACTCATGCTGTCTCTCTCTCTCATAAATAAATAAACTTAAAAAAAAAGCTGAGGTTTGCTGATCCCACTGTCTTAACTCTTAGCCACAGACTACACTGCTGTACTTTTCTAGAATTCCTCTTGCAAAATTCTCCTCATTCCTCTAGATACATTCAACATGCCAGATCCTTCCTGAAACCTCCCCATTACATCAGCTGTTCAAACTTATTCTCAACCTCTCCATCATCCAATCCACCCCTACACATACTTCTTCTCATTTTTAGTAATTGTCTTTTCTGTCCACTTGGTTGTAACATCCCATTTCATTACCGCATTGTTCACAGCATCTAGCAACATGCCTAACAGCGAGTCAACACTTAGTATTAAGTTCTGAATTCTCCCCTTGCTATTCATTTATTCATTTATAATTCAGTAGATGTTCTCTATAAAAGGGCAGCTATACTATCTTTTCCCCAGCTCCCAGAGCAATGTTTCTTGGTTATGTCAAATAGAGCTGTCTTAATTATTTGACTCATCTTTTAACTGTTGGTTATTGAAAAACCTGTGGAGGGAAAGTCTCCACAGGATTTCTGACATATTTTGACAGGGGGAAGGACAGGGCCCACATCCATGCCAGGGCCCTAGAATAAGGTGACTGTAACCAACTTTATCCAATGCTGTTTTCAACAGATTATGGAAATGGCTGGGATTTTAGAAAAGTTAACAATTTCTGAAATTTATCTGCTCAACATTTACTTGCTTATCTCAGAGACACGTTTCAAAGGCAGAAGCTTTAAGGAGAAAGGGGTGGTGGGCAGGAGAAATGCGGCTACTGGTATCATTGCTGGCCACCTTCCATCTACCAACCCTGCTCTGGGCGTTCAGCTTATGTTATTACCACGTCTACATCTCACAAAAACCCTAGGAAGTACTACCTATTAACAATTTCCCTGAGTCCTAGGATTTCACAGTCCATTTCTTCCCATTAGAACAAAGATTTTTCAATATTTTAAAGTATGGATACATTACTGGGAGGAAGCATATGACAATAAATACATGAAAGGTCTGAATTTTATCTCATTCAGCCTTTCAACATATTTTTGAGATCTTTTTAGACACTGAACACTGTTCCAGGAATAGGGGATAAGAGAATGAACAGAATAGACAAGACTCCTGCTATTATGAACTTTATATAACAAAAGGAAAACAAACTGTTTTCTTCGGTGATACGATTGGGGTATGAAAGCTGAAAAAAGACCAAGATTTTCAACACTGATCATGAGATGTTTTTCCATAGAATTAATACTTCCACATCAATTGTAATATCCTGGAATATGACCTCAATATAATATAGACCATTTACATACAGGGTATATGCTATACGGTGACAGATGGTAGTTACACTTGTGATGAGCATAGCATAACATATAGAGAAGTTGAATCACTGTGTTGAATACTTGAAGCTAATGTAAGATTGTGTGTCAACTATGCTCAAATTAAAAAATTAATAAACATAGTCTATAATATATATAGTTTTCTCTATGTATATATGTTTATATATACTTATATTTCCATATATAATACAGAACTTTAATAACTTTTTATCAGTGTTATATACTGAATTTTCTGTCTCCCCTTCCCCCCACCAATAATTCATTTATTAAAGTCTGAAGTCCCAATGTGATGATATTTGGAGGTGAGGCCTTTGGGAGGTAATTAGGTTTAAATGGGGCCATTAGTATAAGGCCCCAGAATGGGTTTAGTGACCTTCTAAGAAGAAGAGAAATCAAGGTCTCTCTCTTTCTCTCTCTCCACCATGTGAAGACACAGAAGGTGGCCACCTGCAAGCCAGGAAGAGCGCCCTCACCAGGAACCAAATCTGTTGGCATCTTGATATTGAATTTTCTAGCCTCCAGAACCATGAAAAGTAAAGGTCTGTTGTTTAAGCCAGGCAGTACTATGGTATGTTGTTGTAACAACTCAAGCTGACTAAGACAGTCAATGAAATGCAGAATTTAAAAAGTTTTTAAACAAAATGTATACAGTAGCACATTTTTATAACCTTAATTTGGAATAATTTCAAATTTATGGAAAATGCATTAATTTAAAAAAAAAAAACTTCTGTGTGCTTTTCATCAAGATTCCCCAGTAATTAATATATAGTCCCAACTGTAATTGTGAAATTTTATGTTATGTATATAAAAATTATAAATTATATATATGTATATATAATGTATATATATGTACATATACATATATATGTATATACACACACAACACACACATACACATATGTATGCAATGCAGTGTGTGTGTGTGTGTGTGTGTGTGTGTGTAACGCTTGATGGTGATAAGATGATCCTGGACTTTGTGACTCTGTGTGTGTGTGTGTGTGTGTGTGTGTGTGTGTGTTGTGCACTATAAAGGACATTACTGAAACTACTGATGAAGTTTGAATAAGATTTGTAAATTAGTTAAAGTATAAATTAGAAAATAGTATTGATCATTGTACTCTGGTTTATAAGAAATGTCGTTGTTCTTAGGAAATACATACTGACATATTTAAGGTAAAGGGGTATCATGTCTGCAACTTATTTGCAAGGAGTACAATAACACTTTTCACTGGTATCAATTTATATCTCCATCCCAGACCACTTCCCTAATACAGAGACTCATGTTTTCAATTACCCATCCTACACTCAGCTTGAACACCTCACTGGAATCTCAAACTAATAAACATGGTCAAAAGCAAGCTCCTCCTTTCACTGATCTTCCTCTCCCCCCATTTTCCCTCATTCTTTGCCATCTTAGAAAACAGGATCTCCTTCCTCCCAGCTGGTCAGTAGTTGAAGTAAGTCTTGATCCTGCTTTACACTCACATTCCACATTTCTGCCTTCCAAACAAGCAGAGACTGACTCCCCCACCTGCTCCTGCGCCTACTGCTCCACCGCCACAACCACCTTCCTCTCTTCGCGGATTACTGCAGGAGCTCGCACACCGTTCACGCTGCTTCTGCATTCCACCCGGAAGCCTTCTGCACCCAAAAGCCAGAATGAGCAAATCAGAACACAAGTCAGATCACATTACTCCTCTGTTCATAACCCTCCAATGGATTCCCATCCCACTCGGAGTAAAAATCAGACATGAAAGTGACCTACCAAGTCCTGCAAGAACTGGCCCAAATTTACCTTTTTGATGTCATCTGTAACTCTCCCCCGTTTCACTTCATTCCAGGCACACTGACATCTTTTGTGGTCTTTCTTCTCCCTTTAGCCCTTTCCCTAGTAGCCCCACAGCTGGCCCCTCTCTTCCTGCAGATCTCTCCTCAAAAAGTACCCTCTCAAATGAGTGAGCTCTTCCTTGTACCTTTCAGCATAAAACAGAAAACTGCACTGACCAACATTTCCTTCCCTCATCCTGTTTTATTTTTCTCCATTGAATGTTTCACCATCTGTATGTCACAGCTTTACTTGTTCAACTGTTTATTGTCAGTCTCATTTCATCAGAATATAAATTTCATGAGGGCATGGGCTTTGTCACTAAGTGTACTGCTGTGTCATGAGCAAATAGCTCCATTCTTTGCTCATGTGAGTGCTTAGTAACCTGTTGAATGGTTCAATGAACATTAAAATCACAGTAATATCTAAATACAGTTAGGGAAGACGAAACACAGACATGTAGAATATTTATTCCACCTGCAGACACCAGCTGCCATTATGAATTCCAAGGCCTCTTGCATTAGCTCTAAAGTTAATAAAAAGAAAGATGTATCAGAGGAAGCTTTGCATTAAGATTGAAGAGATCCTGTTTCTAGTCTTGGCTCTGGACTTGAGGAACACACTTAACCTTGGTTTCACCATAAGTAAAATCAGAGAATTGGGGCTCTCTGGGGTCCTATCCAGCTCAGGTTATGTGATTCTGTGGGCCACCCACTGCTTTTAGAATCCTCAAATAAGTGCATGTGGCTGTCATAAGAAAGGATTTCCAGGTTTAAATGCTTCATGTATTAGCATTCAAAACTCACTTTGGATACTCAAAAGGTGGTAGTTGAAAAACTGCTGCTTCCACTAATTACAGTTATTCAGATTTTTCATTATTATTACACAGAATAATAATTGTCATCACTTACTAAGTGCCCACATTTTAAAAACCTAGTTAAAAGAAAAAAAGTCTAATTACAGGGTAAGGATATTTGCATAAATTGATGGATTTCAGGCATATATTAAGGTAGTAACATATTATAAACCCAGGAAGGTTAAGTTTCTCATGGCTTGTTCCTATTTTTTATTTACTTTTAATCTAGTTAATTTTTTTAATGGGCTAACGAAGAAGCACTATCTTTTCTCCTTCACTCAGCATCCTGGCTGCCCATCGCTGCCACAGAAAGACTTTTATTTAGAGATAACGTAGCCTGACACAATGGTGCAATTTTGGAAGATAGCTGACCTGTATCTAAATTCTGGTTCTGTCATTCACTTACTTTGTGACCTAAAATAAGCTTCCCACTTTCTCTTAACTTTAAGGGTTTTGTTTATGGAAATAATAAAGCCAATCCACAGGCTTACAAAAGTTCTTACAAAAGTTCTTTTGTAAGACAATAAAATAAATTTGTAAAATGTGGCATAGACTTGTCACCAGACAAATGCTAGCTCTCTTCTCCTCTCGTTCCCTTTTTCATGGCCTCAAAGAAATGGATCCCATTAAGAGAACATGGAAATTTTCCATAGGCAAAGTTGCCTACCCTCGCAAAGAAGAAATGACCGCAGAATCCCTTTTTACTTCCTGCTTTGTCCCTCTAAAACAAATGCCTCATTTTACCATACTAATTCTTTCCCACAAAAATTTAATTATAAACCCAGGAGAAAATAACATTTTTTTCCTAGAGCACAAACTTGCTGAAATGTGTGTGTGTGCATGCATGTGCATTAATCCTTCCATTTCTATTCTCTTCAAAACAAAGCAAGCAACAAACAAAACAAACAAAAAGCAACAAGCTAGTACCCAATGGGCTGAACTTCCTTTGCTCTGTAGTACTTTAATTTTAATTTTTTCCCATTTACATTCTTATACTTAAAAATATTACACATGAAATTTTGAATTTCTGCCTTGTTATGAAACATCAAAAGAACTGGCAAGCCCAGATAAACCTTTGCATATATGTCCAAATTATTTTTGACAAGGATGCCAAGACCATTCAATGGGGAAAAGACAGTCTTTTCAACAAATGGTGTACCACCTGGATACCACCTGGAAAAGAATGAAGTTGAACCCTTACCTTCTACCATCCACAAATATTCACAGCAAAATGTGTCAAAGACCTCAACATAAGAGTTAAAACCATAAAAACTCTTAGAAGAAAACATAGAGGGAAAAATTCTTGACACTGAATGTGGCAATAATTTCTTGGACATGACACCACAAGCATAGGAAACAAAGTAAAAAGAGATAAATTAAACAACCTCGAAATTAAAAACTTCTGTGCATCAAGGGACGCAAGCAACAGGGTGGAAAGGCAACCAACGGAATGAGAGAAAACACTGGCAAATCATGTACCTGATAGGATGTTAACATCCAGAGTATATAAAGAACTACAGGCACACCTAGAAAACTGATCTGAGGATTAACATAGCAATCTGCACAACCTGAACCACAGAACGGTGAACTGGGGGAGAGAGAAGCTGTGGAGGGCAGGGAGTTGTTTTGCTTGCAGAGAGAGGACGGAGACAGGGGAGGAGAATATGGGAAAGGCACCCCTCCCCAAAAGCAGCAGGAGAGAAAGTGGAAAAGTAGAAACAGCCGCAAGGACTGAACTAAGAAGGGAGAAAGAAGAGGGCTTAAATTCCACTAAGACTCAGAAACTCTGCAGCTGATAACTGGCGGTGCTCTGGTGGGAAGGGTGAGTCCCCAGGAGCAGAGTGAAGTCCGGGCGATCCTCGCGCCACATGAGGAGTGGCAGTTCCCCCACTGGGAGGACATCAGGTAGAGGCTGTGTGCCCCTCCACACACAGGCAAAGGTGCCAGTGGATCCAGAGAACAACCACATTCGCTGCAACTGGAACAAGGTTGCTAAGGGTGAAACCTGGTGCCAGATGTGTGTTGTGATTTTCCACACTCCCTGAAACTCTGCAGCTCTACGATTGCATGAACTTTTTCTGGGGCAGGCTGGCACCTGGCCACAGTCTCTGGGCATTGGCAGCAGCACAGTCCTGCAACTGTTCCTGGGCATGGCAGGCACCTGGCCATTGCTCAGTGAGACCCTCCTGCAGAGGGGCAGAAGAAGTCAAAGCCACAGTCCCTCAGAAGTGAGAAGTCAGGAAACACAGCCACATCTGAAGTAAAACTCAGGAGGGAGATGCTGCCTGGGGGCTGGTCACAGACAGTGTAAAAGCGGGGAGTGGACACAAGCCAGAAACAAAGGATGGGTGTGCGATTGCTGATCCGGGAAAGCAGAGTTCGGATACTAGACACTGGATAACTGAGTGACGCCATTTTCACTGCTCCTGCACGTGCGCATACACACCTCCAAGTGGCACAATGATCCACCCCAGTAAACTAAGCAGCGCCATCTGGTGGAGAACAGAGCCATTACACTAAGCCCCACCCAACTGGGCCAACCTCGATCTTCAGGAACACTAGTCTCTCTGCCTGCTTAGTTTACAGACTCTAAAACACTTCATAGTTTGCTGCTAGGGGAAAACGATGTAATTTCAATCGTATTTCAGTCTGTTCCCTGGTCCATCTATTCAATTTTCTTTTTTTTTCTCTTTCTTCTGCATTTTTCTTTTTCTTGAATACAGAAAGAGAAAAAAGCAATTTACATTTCAATTTACTTTTTTGTAAATTTTTCACATTCTATTTTTCCTCTATCATTTCATTTTATTCTATTTCAGTGTATTCATTTTTTTTAATTTTCACACGATTCCTTTTCCCCCCTTTTTTTCTCTAATCTATCATGCCCCTTTCAACACCCAGACCAAAACACACCTAGAATCTAGCATCATTTATTCATTATTTTGTGTGTGTGTGTTGTCTTTAAGTTTTTAATTCTAATTTTTATTTTAATTTTTTTACCTTAATTTTTTTAACCTCATTAATTCCTTTTCTTCCATCAAAATGACAAAACAAAGGAATTCACCACAAAAGAAGCAGGAAGACACAACAGCCAGGGACTTAACCAACACAGATACAATCAAGATGTCTGAACCAGAATTTAGAATCATGATAATAAGAATATTAGATGGAGTTGAAAATACATTAGAATCACTCTCTGTGGAGATAAAATAAGTAAAAGCTAGTCAGGATGAAATAAAAAATGCTATAACTGAGCTACAATCTCGAATGGATGCCATGGCGGCAAGGATGCATGAGGCAGAGCAGTGAACCAGTGATACAGAGGACAAACTTATGGAGAATAATGAAGCAGAAAAAAAGAGGGAGATTAAGGTGAAAGAGCACAATTTAAGAATTAGAGAAATCAGTGACTCATTTAAAAGGAACAACATCAGAATCATAGGGGTCTCAGAAGAGGAAGAGAGGGGAAAAGGGGTGGAAGTGTTATGTGAGAAAAATCGTAGTGGAAAACGTTCCTCACATGAGGAAAGACACAGACATCAAAATCCAGCAAGCACAGAGAACTCCCATTAGATTAAAAAAAAAACCATCAACAAGGCATATCATAGTCTAATTCTCAAAATACTCAGGCAAGTAGAGAATCATGAAAGCAGCAAGGGAAAAAAAAGTCCCTAACCTACAAGGGAGGACAGATCAGGTGTGCATCAGACCTATCCACAGAAACTTGGCAGGCCAGAAAGGAGTGGCAGGACATATTCAATATGCTGAATCAGAAATATATGCAGCCAAGAATTCTTTATTCAGCAAGGCTGTCATCCAAAATAGTAGAAGAGATTAGAAGATTCCCAAACAAAAATTAAAGGAGTTCATGACCACCCTACCAGCCCTGCAAGAAATTTTAAGGGGACTCTCTGAAGGGAGAAAAGATGAAAATAAAAAACAAATAAATAAAGACCAAAAGCAACAAAGACTAGATAGGACCACAGAACCACCAGAAACTCCAACTCTAGAAGCATCATAATGGCAATAAATTCATATCTTTCAGTACTCTCTAAACGTCAATGGACTCAATGCTCCAGTAAAAAGACATAGGGTAACAGAATGGATAACAAAACAAGATCCATCGATATGCTGTTTACAACAGACCCACTTTAGACCTAAAGACACCTTCAGATTGAAAGTAAGGGGATGGAAAACCATCCATCATGATAAATGTCAACAAAAGAAAGCCAAAGTAGCCATACTTGTATCAGACAATCTAAACTTTAAAATAAAGACTGTAACAAGAAATGAAGAAGGGCATTATATTGTAATTAAGGGGTCTATCCACTTAATGAAGGGGTCTATCCACTTCCAATTGTTAGAAGACCTAACAATTATAAACATTTATGCTCCAAATGTGAGGGCACCCAAATATATAAATCAACTAATCACACACATAAAGAAACTCATTGATAATAATAACATAATAGTAGGGGACTTCAACACACCACTTACAACAATGGACAGATCATCTAATCAGAAAATCAACAAGGAAACCCTGGTTTTGAATGACACACTGGACCAGATGGTCTTAACAGATATAATCAGAACATTTCATCCCGAAGCAGTAGAATATACATTTTTCTCCAATGCACATGGAACATTCTCCAGAATAGGCCACATACTGGGACACAAATCAGCCCTCAACAGGTACAAAAAGACTGAAATCATACCGTGCATATTTTCAGACCACAACACAATAAAACTTGAAATCAACGACAAGAAAAAATTTGGAAAAGTAACAAACACTTGGAGACTAAAGAATATCCTACTAGAGAATGAATGGGCTAACCAAGAAGTTAAAGAGAAAATTAAAAAGTACATGGAAGCCAATGAAAATGATAACACCACAGCCCAAAACCTCTAGGATGCAGCAAAGGTGGTCACAAAAGAAAAGCACATAGCAATCCAGGCATTCCTAAAGAAGAAAGAAAGGTCTCAGATACACAACCTAACGCTACACCTTAAAGAACTGGAAAGAGAACAGCAAATAAAACCCAAAACCAGCAGAAGACAGGATAATAATAAAGATTAGAGCAGAAATCAATGCTATCAAAAAACCCCACCAAAAACAAAAAACAAAACCAAAAACAAAAACAAAACAAAACAAAAAAAAACAAAAAAAAAAAAAAACGTAGAACAGATCAATGAAACCAGAAGCTGGTTCTTTGAAACAATTAACAAAATTGATAAACCCCTAGTCAGTTTGATCAAAAAGAAAAAGGAAGGACCCAAATAAATAAAATCAAGAAGAAAAGTGGAGAGATCACAAGCAACACAGCAGAAATACAAACAATACTAAGAGAATATTACGAACAATTATACATGAATAAAATGGGCAATCTGGAAGAAATGGACAAACTCCTAGAAACATATACACTACCAAAACTGAAATAGGAAGAAATAGAAAATTTGAACAGACCCATAACCAGTAAAGAAAATGAATTAGTAATGAAAAATCTTCCAAAAAACAAGAGTCCAGGCCCAGATGGCTTTCCAGGGGAATTCTACCAAACACTTAAGGAAGAGTTAACACCTATTCTCTTGAAGTTGTTCCACAACAGAAATGGAAGGAAAACTTCCAAACTCTTTCTATGAAGGCAGCATTACCTTGATTCCAAAACCAGAAAAAGACCTCACTAAAAAGGAGAACTATAGACCAATTTCCCTGATGAACATGGATGCAAAAATCCTCAACAAGGTATTAGCCAACCAGATCCAACAATACATTAAAAAAATTATTCACCATGACCAAGTGGGATTTATACCTGGGATGCAGGGCTGGTTCAATATCCGCAAAACAATCAATGTGATTCATCACATCAATAAAAGAAAGGACAAGAACCATATGATCCTCTCAATATATGCAGAGAAAGCATTCGACAAAATACAGCATCCTTTCTTGATAAAAACCCTCAAGACAGTAGGGATGGAAGGAACATACCTCGAGATGATAAAAGCCATATACCAGCGACCCAAAGCTAATATCATCCTCAATGGGGAAAAACTGAGAGCTTTCCCCCTAAGGTCAGGAACAACACAGGGATGTCCACTCTCGTCATTGTTACTCAACATAGTATTGGAAGTCTTAGCCTCAGCAATCAGACAACACAAAGAGATAAAAGCATCCAAATCGGCCAGGAGGAGGTCACACTTTCACTCTGCACAGATGACATGATACTCGATATGGAAAACCCAAAATATTCCACCAAAAAACTGCTAGAACTAATTCATGAATTCGGCAAAGTGGCAGGATATAAAATTAATGCACAGAAACAGGTTGCATTCCTATATACCAAGAATGAAGCAACCGAAAGAGAAATCAAGGAATCGATCCCATTTACAATTGCACCAAAAACTATAAAATACCTAGGAATAAATCTAACCAAAGAGGTGAAAAATCTATACACTGAAAACTATAAAAAGCTTATGAAAGAAATTGAAGAAGACACAAAAAAAATGGAAAAAGATTCCATGCTCCTGGATAGGAAGAACCAATATTGTCAAAATGTCTATACTACCCAAAGCAATCTACATATTCAATGCAATCCCTATCAAAATAACATGAGCATTCTTCACAGAGCTAGAACAAACAATCCTAAAATTTGTATGGAACCAGAAATGGCCTGAATGGCCAAAGCAATCTTGAAAAAGAAAACCAAAGCAGGAGGCATCACAATCCCAGACTTCAAGCTATACTACAAAGCTGTAATCATCAAGACAATATGCTACTGGCACAAAGACATACACTCAGATCAATGGAACAGAACAGAGAACCCAGAAATGGACCCACAAACATATGGCCAACTAATCTTTGACAAAGCAGGAAAGAACATACAATGGAATAAAGACAGTCTCCTCAGCAAGTGGTGCTGGGAAAACTGGACAGCAACATGCAGAAGAATGAACCGGGACCACTTTCTTACACCATACACAAAAATAAACTCAAAATGGATGAAAGACCTAAATATGAGACAGGAAACCATCAGAATCCTCGAGGAGAAAGCAGGCAAAAACCTCTTTGATCTTGGCTGCAGCAACTTCTTATTCAACACGTTTCTGGAGGCAAGCAAAACAAAAGCAAAAATGAACTATTGGGACTTCATCAAAATAAAAAGCTTCTGCACAGTAAAGGAAACAATCGGAAAAACTAAAAGGCAACTGATAGAATGGGAGAAGATAGTTGCAAACAACATAGCAGATAAAGGGTTAGTATCCAAAATCTATAAAGAACTTATCAAACTCAACACCCAAAAAACAAATAATTCAGTGAAGAAATGGGCAAAAGACATGAATAGACACTTCTCCAAAGAAGACATCCAGATGGCCAACTGCCAAATGAAAAAATGCTCAACATCACTCATCATCACAGAAATACAAATCAAAACCACAATGAGATACCACCTCACACCTTTCAGAATGGCTAACATCAACAACTCAGGCAACAACAGATGTTGGTAAGAATGCGGAGAAAGAGATTGCACTGCTGGTGAGAATGTAAACTGGTGCAGCCACTCTGGAAAACAGTATGGAGGTTCCTCAAAAAATTAAAAAGAGAACCACCCTACGACCCAGCAATTGCACTACTAGGTATTTATCCAAGGGATACAGGTGTGCTGTTTCGAAGGGACACATGCACCCCCATGTATATAGCAGCACTATCAACAACAGCCAAAGTATGGAAGGAGCCCAAATGTCCATTGATGGATGAATGGATAAAGAAGATGTGGTGTATATACACAATGGAGTATTACTTGGCAATCAAAAAGAATGAAGTCTTGCCGCTTGCAACTACATGGATGGAACTAGAAGGTATTATGCTAAGCGAAAGAGACACTTGAGACAGACAAATATCATATGACTTCACTTATATGAAGGCTTTAAGACACAGAACAGATGAACATAAGGGAAGGGAAGCAAAAATAATATAGAAACAGGGAAGGAAACAAAACATAAGAGACTCTTAAATATGGAGAACAAACAGAGGGCTACTGGAAGGGTTGTGGGAGGGGGGATGGAATAAATGCATAAGGGGCATTTAAGGAATCTACCCCTGAAATTATTTTTGCATTATATGTTAATAACTAACTTGGATGTAAGTTTAAAACATAATTTAATTTAATTTAATTTAATTTAATTTTTAAAAATGCATTTTAATTCAAATGATCATGTATAAATGAAAAAAAATAACTACAATTCAACAACAATACAATTTAAAAATGAGTGAAGGGGCGTACTTACCTGGCTCAGTTGGTGGAGTGCATGACTCTTGATTTTGGAGGTATGAGTTTGAGTCCCACATTGGGTGTAGAGATTATTTAAAAATAAAATCATTAAAAAAATTTAAAAATAAAATCTTAAAAATATATATTAAAAAATAAAATCTTTTTAAAAATCATATTAAAAGACAAAGGAAGTGAATGGACAATTTTCCAAAGAAGACATATAAATGGTCAAGAAGCACTTAAAAAGATGCACAACATCACTAATTATTAGGGAAATGTATATCAAAACCACAATGAAATATCACTGTTAAAAAAGAAAAGAATGAAAAGAAAAAAAAAACAAGAGCAGGCAAGGAAGGAGGTGAGGAAATTGGAATCCTTGTGCACTACAAGAGAGAATGTACAATGATGCCGCCACTCTGGAAAACAATATGGCTGTCCTCAAACAATTAAAAACAGAATTCAATTCCATTCTAAAAACAGAATTCAATTCTTTTGGGTATATACCCAAAAGTGGAATTGCTGAATCAAATTCCACTTTTGAGTATATACCCAAAAGAATTGAATACAGAGTCTCCAAGAGTTAGGTGCACAGCCACAGCCACAGCCACAGCGGCATTATTCATAATAGCTAAAAGGCAGAAGCAACCCGAGTGTCCATGGATGGATGACTGGATAAACAGAATGTGCTGTCTACATACAATGGAACATTAGTCAGCCTTCAAACAAAGGAAACTGTGACTCGTGCTACAACACAGACGAACCGTGAGAATATTATGCGGATTGAAATAAGCAGGTTACAAAAAGACAAATACTGTATGATTCTACTTAAATCAAGCACCAAGAGCAGTAAAATTCATAGAGACAGAAAGTAACAGAGTGATATCCAGGGCCTTGGGGGAGGGAGAAACAGGAGCTATTTAATGGGTGTATATTTTCAGTTGTACAAGATGAAAAGAGTTGTGGAGATTAATGCACAATTATGAGAATGTATTTAACCTACTAAACTATACACTTAAAAATGGTCAGGATGGTAAATTTTATATATATCTATTTTATCAAAATTTTTCTTTAATTTTTTTAATTCAAAAAAAATCTGACAATAGTTAGTCGTCATGGGCATTTGTTGAATAGTTCGGCAAAGTCATCCCTGGTCTCTCAGCTTCAGCCTGCCTCACTGTCTCTTCATCTGCCTGACTTTGTTGTTAGCATTTTTGTTGCACACGGGCATCAGAGAAAGATCCTCACATTTAGTATGAGGCCTGACCACTTTGTCTATAGGCTCTGCTATAATGCTCTTCCCTAGACAACAAGGCCTGTGTCTGTGCATTTGTGCTAGCTTGGCTCAATGTCACTGCTCCCAGAGGCCATCATTGACCACCCTATTTAAAATTGCAAACTCCCACTCTGGCCCTCCACTACTCCTTTTCCTAACCACCTCTTTCATTTTCCTTCGTAGTAGATATCGAACTTTGACCTATTACTACCACAGTTAATTTAATGCTTCTTTTTCTTTCTCCTCCCACCATGAACCCCTTATAACATAATATCCATGAGGGAAAATATTTATGTCTCTTTCGTTTACTGCTCCATTCCCAGCACCTGGAACAAAATGTGAGGCATGGGAGGTGGTCATTTTTTACTGAACAAATGAATGCATCAATCAATCAATCAATAGTTGATAAATATGGTATTCCTTGTGGCATGTGTGTACCTATACATACATATATGCATATGTGTGTACACACTGGAATCACAGGTCATGAGATATCACAGTGCCTATTTCTGTCATCATCTGTAGGAAATTCTCTTTACCCACATCTCTAGAGTATCTCGGTTTCACGCACTGATTCTACAATATTCCATTCATTTTTTTAACTTTATTTATTTTGAGAGAGAGAGAGAGAGAGCAAGCAGGGGAGGGATGGAGAGAGAGTGAGAGAGAGAGAGAGAGAGAGAGAGAGAGAGAGAATGAGAATCCCAAGCAGGCTCCACACCATCAGCGCAGAGCCCAATGTGGGGCTCAAACTGACAAACCGCAAGGTCATGACCTGAGCCAAAACCAAGAGTTGGACATTTAACCAACTGAGCCACCCAGGTGCCCCTACGATATTCCATTTAGACACACTTTTTGCCATGGCCTCCAGAAAGCTCAGGGCCCCATTCTTTAGGACCATGTTTGTGTTCAGATCAGGCATACTGCTGCTGCATAGGAGAAGGCCCTGGGTCCAGTGCTAAGACAAGTAGGAGTTTTGAGGCAGGACACGGGCCGTGTGAGGACAGTCAAGTGCCTACTACAGCTATGGCTGAAATCAGATGTAGGCCAGGGGGTGTGACTTAGCAGTAGCATCATCTGGTTACTACTTACAGCCTGTATCAATAACTAAATACTTCCTATATGATCCATTCCCAGTGTCATTCAAACCAGACTTACTTACCTAAAAAATAGTTAGAAGTAGAAAAGTCTTCAGAGATAATGTCATCTGCTCCCCTCCTTGGGAGATTAGGAAACGGAAGGTTGAGGAGGTGAAGTGACTGACCCAAGAGACACTCAAATCAGAGACATCAATAACTCTCTGTCCTATTAAAAAATCCACTCCTTGGATTCTTCCTGGATTTTTAATTAGGAAAGAGATCTTCTTTTTACACCTAATTGACCACTGACCTAATTATGACAAACTGGACTCTGGCAGGCATTTTTTTAAGTTTATTTATTTATTTTGAGAGAGAAAGAGTGAGAGAAAGAAAGCCCTAGTGCGTGGGGGAGGGGCAGTGAGAGAGGGGGAGAGAGAGAGAGAGAGAGAGAGAGAGAGAGAGAGAGAGAGAGAATCCCAAGCAGGTTCTGTGCTCTTAGCACAGAGGCTGATGTAGAGCTTGAACTCATTAACCACGAGATCATGACCTAAGCCGATATCAAGAGTTGGTCCCTTACCCGACTGAGCCACCCAGGGCAGGCATTTTTAAAGAAACTATGCTCAAATACTTTCCAGTAATTCTCTGACATTATAGGTCATGATTATTCAATTCAGTTTTTTAAAGATGATCATCAATCCCTGGAAGAAGCAGCAGACAACTTATCCTGGGCAAATCACTGGGCTTGTAGATGCAAAAATGGGCGTTAGGGAGGCAGCCCAGCATAATCGCAGATGAAAGATGTCGAGCAATAGTTGTCATGTTTGTAAAAACTTCTGGAGAACTGCATGTGTTATGTCCTTTGTGTATGCTTTGTATACATCTCCAAAATAAACATTCTCTTTCATAAGAGGAGCATCTAATCTCCAAAGTAATTTATGTGCATAAACTATGTTTTACAGCAACAAAAACGGATATAAAATTTCCCTTTTCCTAATTTAATTTTGCAATGAAGAATTATTTAGTAGATAGAAAATTGGGAGAGTCTTTTCCTTTGGCACTCACAACACAGCAGGAATATATAAATATGTAATGGGCATCTGGATCCCCCACATGCACAAAAGGCACCAGGGAAGCCATCCACACTTACAAACGCCCTTTGCCTGATTTTCCCGGGCTTTGCTCCCTTATTAGAATGTCACCATGCTAACCTGTCCTCACTATACAGACCGCCTCTTTTATCCTTCTCTCCAGCTAAGGAGTTCTATCATAGCTAATATCATCACATTGTGCACATTAAATATATACAATTTTTAGTTGTCAATTCTACCTTAATAAAGCTAGGGAGAAGCTAATAATCCAAAGTATCTCTCAGTAAAACTAGTCCTTAGCAGGCTTTATATATATTTTAAGTAAAAGCTGATTATAACCAATCCTTTCTTTTAAGGAAAACTAAGAAAAAACACACTTGATAAATTTAATAAAAACTTATAATCTAGGTCCAAACCTTGAATTATAACAGGCATCAACTGGAAACAAAGCGTTCTCTTTGCAGCACTTCTTAATGTTTTCTGGAAAGCTGTCAGAAAATTTTTAGAAAATCTGCTTTTAAAAATGGACCAACTCAGAGGGAGAATGTCCATACACACAAAATGCTAAATATAATTTCAAAGTGATATGGACTCCCTTTCACTATCTACAGATCCCCTCGAATTCTAGATTAGGAAAGTATGTTGTCTGACTTTCTGCAGATCAAAAATATTTGCCAATAGAGTCACAAATATCATTAAAAAGAGCTTTATTTTAATGTGCTCAAATTTTTTTTAGTATGTTAAACTATTATGGTAACTAGTACCTCCCTTCCCCAAAAGGGTTATTTAAACAAAACTCTAGAAAAATTTTTTATACCGATACACATACCTGACATTACTTTCATATATAATACAGGGGGTGTATAGAGTGAAAGTCCATCTAACTACAAGCACCTTGGAGCACCTGGCTGTCTTAGTTGGTAAAGCACGTGATTCTTGATCTCAGGGATGTGTGTGTGTGTGTGTGTGTGTGTGTGTGTGTGTGTACCCCTTATCAAATTCCCCTATTTCCTAACTGCAAATTATGTGACCTGTGTATACATTTGTAGATTTTTAATTTACTTCTTCGGCTAATGACTTCACTGAATTAATTACTGGAAGATAATAAAAACCATTCCTCCAACCAAATTATCAGATGTTTCAATGTTTTTACATTACCAAATTGTGCTCAATTATAACAATGGCATAGAATATGAGAGAGACTTCTCTTTTGCTTTCCCTTTCGTGAAGCTTGTACTGGGCATTGAGAACTTATCCCATGTTTGAGCAGTTCAACATTCTGTGTAACTTTTCCAAACATTCCCTCTTTCCTTTTCGCATTCTCCACTAAACTGAACATTTTGTGAGGGCACAGTCATGCCTACCTTGCTGAGAGTGCCTGACACAAAGCAAATGTTCAATTTTGATAATGCTGCTGAATGTCACGGTACAGTAGTTTTGTCTCCTGCCAAACACCATGTGGGTGATGTCAATAGGTTAGGGACTGGTTTCCTCAGAGTCCCAAGGTTCAGGCAGAAGTGGAAAAGGAAATATCAGAGCTGCTAAGGAGGAGGCCATGTGGAGGGTTCCAACCCTACCCCCTCTCCCTTCTTCAGGCAGATCACCCCTGCTTTAATCTAGGCTTCCACATAAGATTTGTAAGAATAGGGGCGCCTGGGTGGCTCTATCCATTGAGTGTCCGACTTCAGCTCAGGTCATAATCTCACGGCTCATGGATTCAAGCCCTGTATCAGGCTCTCTACTGTTAGTGTAGAGCCCACTTAGGATCCTCTGTCCTCTCTCTCTCTCTCTCTCTGCCCCTCCACCACTCATGCTCTGTCTCTGTCTCTCTCTGTCTCTCTCTCTCTCTCTCTCTCTCTCTCTCTGCCCCCCTTTGCTCATGCTCTGTCTCTCATTCTCTCTGTCAAAAATAAACATTTAAAAATTTTTTTTAAATAAAAAGATTTGTCAGAATCAAGAATACCAGACTCAAACAAACAAAAAGTTTGAGAAGCCCTAGAGCACATCAGACCCCATAGTCATATTTTGGTAATGTTAAATGCAATATTTCCTAATACTTTTCTTTTCTATGGACTGACCAATAACTTGAGAATTGAAAGGCAGAACTATTTTGTATTCAGTTCCTTCAGAGTCAAGAAATATGTCCCCATGTTCTTTAAAAGGAGATAATATTTGCAGATGTACTAAAATTTTCAAATAAACATTATGTTTTTTCAAGAGAATAAATTTTATATTATATCATCAAAATACATTGAGATGGGGTGCCTCGGTGGCTCAGCCGGCTGAGTGTCCAAATCTTGATTTTGGCTCAGGTCACAATCTCATGGTTTATGAGATCAAGCCCTGTGTCAGGCTCTGCACTGATAGCACAGAGCCTGCTTGGAATTCTCTCTCTCCCTCTCTCTATCCCCACCCCTGCTTGAGCTCTCATTCTCTCTCTCTCTCTCTCTCTCTCTCTCTCTCTCTCTCTGTCTCTCTCTCTCTCTCTCTGTGTCAAAATAAACAAATAAAACAAAATTAAATTAAAATAAGGTGAGATATAACTCTATTTTCCCTGTGTCATATGAATGGAATCAGCATATGTTAAGAACATGTTTAATAGTGTATGAATAATATGTGCAACAAACACTGGTAGATGAATCAGAAACTTCTAATAGAAGCAACAGAGTTATCATTTTGAACGTGAGAACGCCAAAACGTATGTCACAGAAGAACAGTATCCCTTTTGTAATTTTATAAGATATATTTTATAACTAACCAATTCTTCAGCAACAGAAAAGGTTAGTTAGATGATTACTAGCAGATCAATGATACTCAGAACTGATTAAAAAATAGCTCATTTTTCTGGAATATTTTTTTAATTCGTCTTCACAAGATTATCTACCCATAATTCACAGTTTCCTAAAAATGTAATAGGGGTGGTGATGTTAGCTGTGGAAGTGGTGTTGGCTGTGGAGACAGTGGTGGCAGGCATGGTAGCTCTTGGTGGCGGTGATGACAGAGGTGGTAGTTACAGGTAGCAGTGATGATACTGGAGGTGATAGTCATGGGTGGTGGTGGTCAGGGTAGCAGGTGGGAGAGATAATGGTGATGTCTGTGGTGGCAGTAGCCGCGGGTGGTGGTGGTGGTGATGGTGGTAGTTGTGGAGACGGTGATGGTAGTTGTAGGTGGTGGTGACCATAGAGGGGTGGACATTGTATAGATTTGGCTGGACTGATGGAGAAATATAGACAGAGGAAGTTATTCTTACCAGAAAATTTTAAGGATCATATTATGTGATGAACATGTTGCTTAAACATGACAAGATGTAGTTTGAAAATAGTTCATCATAAAACATCGACTGCAGCCAAAATTACCAGGGTTTTCTTTTCTGCAAATCTGTTGTTGCCTGTCACTGAGGGAAACCAATGAATGTGACATAAGACAGTATAATATCATTCTTATTGTCCAGGTTAATTTTAACTAGCGTCCAGGCTTTGGCTTTTACTCTCAGATGGGAGACTTTTGTGCCATGGACAAAAGAGTGACATCACTTGATGTAAGAGCAGTCTGTAGGCAAGCAAGTCTGGCCTGGACTGGGCTGCTGGAGGCAGAGGAGGCAAGTCATGGCCACATTATGAATATATCTTGAAAGTACAGCCCACAGTATTCTCTGGGATTTGTGGGACGTGACAGCGAAGAGTCTAGAATTTGGACCCGGTCTCCCAGGTGATTCTGAGAAAGCACCACACTTTGTAAAACCATGACGCTATGAGATCTGCTTTTTGTCTTTTTCAATCCTCTTGAGAGACTGACAAACTGCTTGGCATATTGGTTTTAATAACATTTTTAATGAAAATACATAAGATGAGGATATTTTCAGAAAAACTTCTGTATAAGCAAAATCATGCCAGGTCTTTATACTAATCCACGTTTCCGTCTTTCTTAATGGCAAGTCATGTGTTTTTTTAAATATGTATTAAGCAAATCCTTGTATTCTATTTTCACAATCTGTGTGCCAGTGCGCTCTAGTATAGTAAATCCAGAGCCATACAGCAGAGAATATTTTTGGAAAGAGTCTGATGTCTTCAGGCTGAATGAGACTCAGGAAACGTAAAAGCTTGGTTTTCATTAACATCAAACCTCCTGTTATAAAGAGGTTCACAGAACACTGAAGGCAAATGTGTCCAACCTTCATGAGGAATTGTCAGAAGGTATACACCTAAGTTAATCATCTCTCCACTACTCTTTTTTTTCTTTTTAGCCCCTGCCCATGGTATGTATGAGGTGAGCAGCCACAAGCTCTTCTAAATGATGAGAACGGGTTTTAATTAACCGACCATCAATTGTTTTGTCTTTTTTCCTACAGAGATCTAGAGACATTTAAAAATGTTTTGAAGACAGACAGCAATGTAACACTGACTTAGTTTACTAAAAATAATAAAGCATTTTACACAAATTTAGTTTCAACTCATAATGAGTTAAAGCAATTTTTAAAAAGCAATAGTATCTCCAACACTCTAATTCTATTCCCAAGAATTCCTTAACCCATCCCATCCCTCACCAGTACCTGTTGTAAATACCAGGTCACACTGCATTTGGATCTCTTACTTGGAAAACTAATAAATAGTGACAAAAATCTTAGTCCTAAAGAAGTAAGGAATAGGAATGGACACTCAGCTCCAAAAACATTCATCCTCTAACTTCAGAAAATCTCCTGACCTTTTTTAAAAGCATCAAAGTCAGGGGGCGACTGGGTGGCTCAGTTGGTTAAGCGCCAACTTGGGCTCAGGTCATGATCTCACAGCTTGTGGGTTCGAGCCCCACATTGGGCTCTGTGCTGACAGATGAGAGCCTGGAGCCTGTTTCAGATTCTGTGTCTCCCACTGTCTCTGCCCCTCCCCCACTTGCGTGTACGCTCACTGTCTCTCTCTCTCTCTCTCTCAAAATAAATGTTAAAAAAAAAAGGAACAAAGTCAGAATCACTTCCATCCACCACTCTTAAAGAGATGGGTCTCTAGCAATAGCACTGCTAGGAATTTACCCAAGGGATACAGGAGTACTGATGCATAGGGGCACTTGTACCCCAATGTTTATAGCAGCACTCTCAACAATAGCCAAATTATGGAAAGAGCCTAAATGTCCATCAACTGATGAATGGATAAAGAAATTGTGGTTTATATACACAATGGAATACTACGTGGCAATGAGAAAGAATGAAATATGGCCCTTTGTAGCAATGTGGATGGAACTGGAGAGTGTGATGCTAAGTGAAATAAGTCAGGCAGAGAAAGACAGATACCATATGGTTTCACTCTTATGTGGATCCTGAGAAACTTAACAGAAACCCATGAAGGAGGGGAAGGAAAAAAAAAAAGAGGTTAGCGTGGGAGAGAGCCAAAGCATAAGAGACTCTTAAAAACTGAGAACAGGGGCGCCTGGGTGGCTCAGTCGGTTAAGCTGCTGACTTCGGCTCAGGTCACGATCTTGCACTCTGTGAGTTCGAGCCCCACGTCGGGCTCTGTGCTGACAGCTCAGAGCCTGGAGCCTGTTTCAGATTCTGTGTCTCCCTCTCTCTGACCCTCCCCCGTTCATGCTCTGTCTCTTCCTGTCTCAAAAATAAATAAACGTTAAAAAAAAATTAAAAAAAAAAACTGAGAACAAACTGAGGGTTGGGGGGGGGAGGGAGGGGAGGGTGGGTGATGGGTATTGAGGAGGGCACCTTTTGGGATGAGCACTGGGTGTTGTATGGAAACCAATTTGACAATAAATTTCATATATTGAAAAAAATTAAAATTTAAATTAAAAAAAGATGAGTCTCTGAGAGAGAGAAATTGAGTTGATTGTTGAATTTTCTCATTCACTCATAAATATATACAAAATAGACATGCTGTTCTATATACTGCAACAGTGAGAGAACAAAGAAAGAAAAAAGGAAAGTGTCAAGTCCCTGTCCTCACAAAGTTTACATTACATATTGATGCTGATATTGAAGTAACTTCAGTCAAACAGTAAGACTCAATGCTAAATTTTTCAAGAGTTTCCTCTTGGTTTTCTATAGTCTCTCCCAACTTAACTGTGAATATCTACTTTTCTTTATAAAAAGCTTTGCTTTCTGTCACTTGGCTAACATAGATAGTTTAAGATTACTGAAAGAGACATAATACTTATTTAAAACTGTTAAGTGCAAATACATAAATATAGATATGAAAATAAACATAAAGGTTGATATAAATACACACATACACACACACACACACACAGAGTTAAGAGTCTAATGGAGTAATTAACTGTTAGGATTTAGGGAAGCCTGGCTTGCTTAATTGGTAGAGTATGTGACTTTTGGTCTCAGGATCGTGAGTTCAAGCCCCAAGTTGGGCAAAGAACTTACATACAAAAATAAAATAAAATGATAAAATAAAGTAAAATAATACTTAGGATTTGAAGTTCAAAAACACATGTTGTAGTCTTCATGCAATCACTTAACCAGCCATGTTATCTTAGGTAAGTTATTGACCTCTTTAAATCCCTAGTCCTCACCTATAAAGTTGGAAGAAGAATAATAATACTTACATTACAGCTAATGCCTGATTAAATAGGAGAATATATATAAGCACTTATTCCAGTGGCCAGCACGAAGTTCATATCTAATAGCTATTGTCATGAGGGTATCTCTATAAATTCTGTGAATCAGAGATGGAGAATCCTGTCAGCAAAATTTCAATCGTGCTTTTTTAATTGCCCAAAAGTATCATTCACAGTCACTGAGGCATTTCTTCCCCTTGGTTCCTGCAGAAATTCTGTTTCTAAAATTTGATGTCAAAAACTGGCAGAAATTCAGCCGCGTGTCCCATCACTGGGACATGTGCTTCCCAAACACATCTACATCTGAGTCCGTTTCACTTGATTTCCCAAAGTAGGTCACTGGCTTATGACACCTTTTACTCTTGTGTAAAGAAAGGCACCACAACTCCCATAGCTTTTGCATAAATATATTTTTTCTCTTCTATTTAGCTCTTTTTTCTTCCCTTTGTTTAGACAGAGGCCCTAAAAAGAAGCAATATGATGGGAAGGCTTTTCCTTCCCAAAATGTAATAAGGCAAGTGAAAACATCTTTACCTAAACATCACTTTAACTCTTTTTAATATTCTACACCATCCTTGGCAAATGAATTTTTGTCTTTATAATATGGAGCTTTTTTTTTCCAGGAGCTTAGAGATTGCTGTTTGTCCTAAACAATGTAACTCCAAATGTCTTAAAGGTAGTGTTTCTATTGTTTATGATGCTTCAGAGTAGACTCTTCTCAGCTGTCTACTTGCTGAATCTAGTTTCACTCCCTCCTTGACCTGTCACCAGCACACACTGTTACACATGACATTCCACGTGCAACTAGAAAGACATTCTAAGAGAAAACAGATAAATCTGCTAAACATGAAAGTTTAATTCAGTAAAAACAAAAGTGCTGGTGGCTGCATTTCTCTCCTAGTTTAAAATGCATGGGCTTTGTGACAGATATTTCTCCTAATGGAATAGCCCTCTCTTACTGTTCCTAGTCTTGGAACTCTTCACTAAGTCTGCTTCCTGGGAAAATATATTTTTATTATACTACATAGTAAGAGTGTAGAGTTTTGGCAATGTTCACTGGATCAAGAATAAGAATACTCCATTTCTATTTGCATTTTGCACACGATACAACTCATTCCAATTGTATCTTTTAACTATGGGATAATTAAAACTGTGCCCTGGACACGCGTGCATGGAAGCTGAGTCGTTCACTGACAATTCAGATTCCCCAATCTCACCCACAGACATCCTAATCCTGTAGGTCTGGGGTTGAACCTGAAATCTTGACAGTTGAGAACATTTTTCTAGGGGTTAAAGGATTTGGTGAAAAGCTTACTTTTAATAAGCAGCATGCCATGTGTTCAAACTCGACCTTACCCACATCTTTCTAAATTTCACCTCTAAATACATTTTTCTAAATACACTTTCCTTTTATCTAAAATAAGTAGGAAAGAATTGGGTTAGATTTTTGAAAGAAAGCCAATTATTGCTCTGTAGAGTGAAGGTAATATCAGTTTCATTGTAGCAGAATTTTATAAGCTGATAAAGTCTAAGAAAATATTCATATGATCAATCCTTTGAAGGTGGTTTCATGAGAAATAGGGACTTACAAGATTCTGATTTTTCACTTTCAAGATAGAATGTAGATGAAATCCCCCAGGACATCATCCTATTAATGTAATTACACAGATACAGGCATAGAAGGAAGTGCCAGGCTGATTAGAAATGACAGGGAGAGAGCTGGAAAGCTCCAGTAGAGATTTCTGAAATGACAAAATCAGAACTAAACAGCATACATTTAAGTTAGAATAAATCTTGCTGAAGAATGCAACCTTCTTTAAAAGAGAATCCTATAAAGTAAATGGAAGTGGATTTGCTGATGTAAAATGGCATCTGGTTAGCAGTCCATATATCAATATCTCAAAGCATGCCATCTCAAAGCCTACAAAGATTCAGAAAAAAAGAAAAAAGAAAAAAAACATGAGAACTCATAGGAAGCCTGGAAACTGAGACAGACAGCCAAGCCAATACCAGAATCTGTAGGAAATCCCAACAATGAGAAGCCAAGGGAGCTGAAATGAGATACTCTACAAATGGTGTCATAGCAAGCACACCACCCAAAAGATAACTGGGATGGACTTTGGATCTCCATTTATTATTTACCTCTGATTCAGTGACTCCGGAACCACGCTCAGGTATAAAATGAGGCAGCTGCCCCTATCCTGGGAGACTCACTTTTCCTGTATATGCCTTAGTCCCTTCCAAGTGTCTCCTGTTCCAAATATACTAGAGGACTTTAAAGCTAAGAAAAGTAACAGAGGTAAAAAAGAGAGAGAACTGGTGGTGATCTATACTTTCAGATAGTGTAGAAGACAGAAATGTTAATAAGTAAGTTCTAAATCAGAAAGAATCCCAGAATTAATGTGTACAGGAATTCTAGAATCCTAGAATTCTAATCCTAGAATTAATGTGTAATATTTCAGAATTTTTCATGAATCCAAACGTTCAAGTATGGGGCAAGGTTAGTAGAAATTTGTCTGAATTCAACAAAGCTACGGTAGATGAGTGGCTATGCGGCACTGGAAATCAGCCAAGAGCTGGGCACATTAGCCTTCCCTATTTCCCTCGGTCTGCTTGGGAAAACCAAGCAGACAGACTTTTGCAGTTGGTGTTAGTGGTATGTTGAGCAGGGTGTCCTATGCCATAGAGTGGCCTGATTCATGTTTAAGAGCAGTATTTTTTTTTAATTTTTTTTTCAACGTTTATTTATTTTTGGGACAGAGAGAGACAGAGCATGAACGGGGGAGGGGCAGAGAGAGAGGGAGACACAGAATCGGAAACAGGCTCCAGGCTCCGAGCCATCAGCCCAGAGCCTGACGCGGGGCTCGAACTCACGGACCGCGAGATCGTGACCTGGCTGAAGTCGGATGCTTAACCGACTGCGCCACCCAGGCGCCCCAAGAGCAGTATTTTTAAATCAACTTTTTTGAGGTAATAATTTGCGTTAAATAAAATGTACCCACACTTAATGTGTTTTGATGAATGTACACTCCCATGTATCTAACACCCCAATCAAATTTCAAAATACTTCCATCACCCCAGAAAATTCCCACATGCCAAATATAGTCAATTCTCTCCTCTATCCCAGAGGATCATTGATTCTGACTTCCATTACTTCAGATTAGTTTTGCTGTTCTGAATCTTAAAATATGTTTTCTTGTATCTCTAACTTCTTTCACTTAGTATAATTACTTTAAGATTCATCCATGTTGTTAAATGTATCAGTGGTTCATTCTTCTTTATTCCTGAGTAATATTCATTATATACAATATTTTCATTGATACTGTTATTTTTTATCTATTCACCTGTTGATAGATATTTGAGTTGTTGCTAAATTTTGGTCATTACGAATAAAATCTATAATCATTTGCATATAAGTCACTTATGAGTATATGTTTTCACTTTTCTTGGGTAAATACCTAGACACAGAATTGATGGATCATATGGTAGGTGTGTATTTAACTGGGTAAGAACCTGCCAAACTCTTTTCCTAAATGATTGTACTATTTTATGTCCACATTAACAATATGTTAATATGTGAGAGTTCCAGTTACTCCAAATCCTTACCGTCACTTAATGTTGTCAGTCTTTTTCATTTTAGCCCTCAACTGAAGTATTTTGATGAGCTAAAAACACCAAGAATATATTGTTTGTTTGTTTGTTTGTTTGTTTGTTTGTTTGTTTGTTTAGCTTGGTTTAATTTTTGTCTGCCCTTCTTACTTTGAAGAACTGCTGCCTCCCAAATTCATGAGTTTAGGACATCGCCCATGTATCTCACTGGACTATTCCCACCTCTTCCGTCTTCTAGGCCCTTGGCTACTTCATTCCACCTTGGTTGCTACTAGAGTCTTAACTCTATGTAAGGCCACATGGTCCCACTGCCCTCATGCTCTGGCTCATCCTAACCTTTCTGAGCTCAGAGGAAGCATATGTCCCAGGGCATGGAGGCCTGCTGAAGGGACTGGGTGACCCAATCTAGAAGAGGGGAGGAATTACCTCCCTCTGGGATGAACTTTAATCAAGGAGAGTTAAGGGATGGGATGGAGATGCCGGGTAAATCTCCTGTGTCTTTACTGCATCAGACTGAATCCCAGTTGCTTTCTGCAGTGTGTCCAGCCATTCATTGCACATAGCTTAGTGGATAAACCTACAGAGCAACTGTGACTCATGATGACATCATGGAACAGTGGTCACACAGTAAAACATCACCTTGCACTTGTTTCCCATCCTTTCCTGCCTCACTTCCTGTCTCACTCTCTGCCCTGGGATTTGAACTTTGAACAAATCATTGTCACTTAAATCTGGCTTCAAGTTTTTTAGGGAATGTAGGTTCTCCATGAGTTCCTTCTTTACAGCTACCTCGTCCTCTCAAGGTCCTTTTGTTCATGTGTTCATTGACTTTATGAGTCACCCAGTGTCTAATAAATTCTGTTTTGGTCAGAGCCAGTTTCTGTTGCTTAAAGCCAAGAATCCTAATCAGTTTATGAGACAAGGATATAACCTGCTGGGATATTAAGACATATATGTATAATTGATCCTAAAAAAGAGGAGTATGAGGATCACAGCAGTTAATGATGTTAATCATCTACTGCAGCATAAATGCATAGAATAACATTTGGCATATAGTAGGCACTAAATAAATATTTGCTGTAGCTGAATCAGGGAAACCTGGTTAGTACTGCATTTTTCACCAGATTTGAATTCAAAGTCTTTGAGCTTCCTATTATACCACACTTTATCTCAATTCAGGTTAAAGATTTCAACAGGAATGATTCTCTCTTAGATGGTGTATAAAGGATTCTCCATGATTATCTGTCTGATGAGGTAGTTCTTCATCCAAACAGTTATGTCTAGTCTGGACTGCTCCATTCTCTGAAATAGAATTTTTAATTTTGTCTGATTCAAAGAGTAGTACACCTGACAAATTGTGAAGAAAAAAAGAAAACAAAGCTGAAGGATTTATACTACCATCTGTGAAAGCCTAGTGTAAAGTTATAGTAATGAAGACAGTGTTTACATAATAACTAATAGAACAGAGTCCAAAAACAGACTTTTATGATTCCATGAGCTATACCAGACAATTTTTTGTTGTTTTAGGTCAATTACATATACATATGGAAAAATAATAAATGAAATACTATAAAATACTATAAAATAATAAAGATTTTAGAGGAAAATACAAAATATCTTAATGTAGACAAAGATTTTTTTTAACAAGACACAAAAGTACTAACCATAAAATTTTTAAATAACAAAATGGACTATAACAAAATTAAGAATATCTGTCCACTGAAAGATACCATTAGCAGAAAGGGAGGTAACCAGAGAACAAAAGAAGATTTCTGCAATACATATATCCAACAAAGGACTATAAAAAAAAATAGAAAAATAGACAAATTCCTGAAGAGGTACTTCAAAAAAGGAAGATATCCAAATGTGTAATAAACATATAAGAAGATCACAGACTTCATTGACCATAATGGGAAATCAAATTAAAACCACAAAACAACATATACATATATACACTAGATGGCTAAAATAAGAATGATAGAAAATATCAAACATTAATTAGAATTTGGAGCAATTATTACTATCACTTTTGAGAAATACTTGGAAGTATCTTTTTTTAAGTTTATTTATTTATTTTGAGAGAAAGAAAGAGTGGGGGACGGGCAGAGAGAGAGAGAGAGAGAGAGAGAGAGAGAGAGATTCCCAAGCAGGCTCCATACTGTCAGCACAGAGCCCCATGCAGGGCTGGAACTCATGAATCATGAGATCATGACCTGAGCTGAAATCAAGAGTCACTTAACTGACTGAGCCACCCAGACACCCCTTATATTATTTTTATTAATGTTTATTTATTTGAGAGAGAGAGAGCATGTGCACAGGGGAGGGGCAGGAGAGAGAGGGAAAGAGAGAATCCCAAGCAGCACAAAGTCTGACATGGGATTCAGTACCACAAACCATGAGATCATGACCTGAGCGGAAATCAAGAGTCAGTGGCTTAATCCACTGAGCCATCCAGGCACCCCGGGAATATCTCTTAAAGTTGAACATATCCACTTTATATAGCTCAGTAATTCCACTCCAGGGGATATATCCAATAGAAAGGTTCACATATATTCACCAAAAATATGCATTAGAATATTTATCGCAAGTGATATTATCCAAATGCCTATCAATGCCAGAATGAACAATTAAATCATGCTATATTCATTCAACAAAATCCGGGCAGCTATATGTATAAATAATGCATAACTACACATAGCAATCTGGATTGATCAAACAAGCATGGTGTTGAGTGAAAGAAACCAGGTACAAAAGAATATACATCATGTGATTCAATTGACATAAAATACAAAAACAAGTAAAATGAGTGTATTCTTTTAGGTATCAAAGACACAGGGGAGGACATACTACATAGGAGGAAGTAATGGGGTAGGGGACTTGCAGGGTATTTTCATGTTCTGTTTCATAACCAGGGTGCTGGTTACCTGAGTATATTCAGTTTGTGAAAATTCACTGAGTTGGACATTTATGTTATGTGCACTTGTCTTTATTTACATTTTACTTCAACAAAAAGTTTTTTAAAGTAGCACATCTGCGGGGTGCCTGGGTGGCTCAGTCGGTTGAGCATCTGACTTCGGCTCAGGTCATGATCTCGCAGTTCATGAGTTCAAGCCCTGCATCAGGCTCTGTGCTAACAGCTCAGGGCCTGGAGCCTGCTTTGGATTCGGTGTCTCCCTCTCTCTCTGCTCCTCCCCTGCTCACATTTTGTCTCTCTCTCAAAAATAAATAAAGATTAAAATCCTAAAATTTGTATGGAACCAGAAAGGACCCTCAATAGCCAAAGCAATCTTGGAAAAGAAAACCAAAGCTGAGGCATCATAATCCCAGACTTCAACCTGTATTACAAAGCTGTAATCATCAAGACAATATGCTACTGGCACAAAACCAGACACTCAGATCAATGGAACAGAATAGAGAATGCAAAAATGGACCCACAAACATCTGGCCAACTAATCTTTGACAAAGCAGGAAAGAATATCCAATGGAATAAAGACAGTCTCTTCAGCAAGTGGTGCTGGGAAAACTGGACAGTGACATGCAGAAGAATGAACTGGGACCACTTTCTTACACCATACACAAAAATAAACTCAAAATGGATGAAAGACATAAATGTAAGACAGGAAGCCATCAAAATCCTCGAGGAGAAAGCAGGCAAAAACCTCTTTGACCTTGGCTGTAGCAACTTCTTATTCAACACGTCTCTGGAGGCCAGGAAAACCAAAGCAAAAGTGAACTATTGGGACCTCATCAAAATAAAAAGCTTCTGCACAACTAAGGAAACAATCAACAAAACTAAAAGGCAACCGAAGGAATGGGAGAAGACATTTGCAAACGACCTATCAGATAAATGGTTAGTATCCAAAATCTGTAAAGAACTTATCAACCTCAACACCCAAAAAAAAAAAAAAAAAAATAACCCAGTAAAGAAATGGACAAAAGACATGAATAGATACTTCTCCAAAGAAGACATCCAGATGGCCAACCGACACATGAAAACATGCTCAACATCACTCATCATCAGGCAAATACAAATCAAAGTTGCAATGAGATACCACTTCACACCTTTCAGAATGGCTAACATTAACAACTCAAGCAACAACAGATGTTGACGAGGATGCAGAGAAAGAGGATTTCTTTTGCACTGCTGGTGGGAATGGAAGCTGGTACAGCCACCCTGGAAAACAGTATGCGGGTTCCTCAAAAAATTCAAAATAGAACTACCCTACAACCCAGCAATTGCATTACTAGGCATTTATCCAAGGGATACAGGTGTGCTGTTTCGATGGGACACATGCACCCCCATGTTTATAGCAGCACTATCAACAACAGCCAAAGTATGGAAAGAGCCCAAATGTCCACTGATGGATGAATGGATAAAGAAGATGTGGTATGTATATATATATATATATATATATATATATATATATATATATACATATATATATATATATATGTACACACACACACACACACACACACACACATATACAGTGGAGTATTACTCAGCAATGAAAAAGAATGAAATCTTGCCATTTGCAACTACGTGGATGGAACTAGAAGGTATTATGCTAAGTGAAACTAGTGAGTCAGAAAGACAAATATATGACTTCACTCATATGAGGACTTCAAGATACAAAACAGATGAACACAAGGAAAGGGAAGCAAAAATAATATAAAAACAGGTAGGGGAACAAAACATAAGAGACTCAAATATGGAGAACAAACAGAAGTTTGCTGGAAGGGTTGTGGGAGGGGGAATGGGCTAAATGGGTAAGGGGCACTAAGGAATCTACTCCTGAAATCATCGTTGCACTATATGCTAACTAATTTGGATGGAAATTTAAAATAAATTATTAAAAACAATAATAATGCAATATTCTACAGTGCCCTGTCATAAAGTAAAAGTAAATTTTATAATTACTCAGGAGCCCCTGAGTGGCTCAGTTGGTTAAGGAGTGGACTCTTGATTTCAGCTCAGGTAATGATCTCATGGTTTGTGAGACTGAGCCCCACATCAGGCTCCATGATGACAGTGCTCAGAGCCTGCTTCTGATTCCCTGTCTCCCTCTCTCTCTGTCCCTCCTCCACTTGCACTCTCTCTGTCTCTCTCAAAATAAATAAACTTTAAAAAATTATAATTACTCAGAGAATTTAAGCATTTCAGTGCAACATCTCAGGATTTCACCCAAAACAGAAAAGAAGGATCATCTTCCCTCATGTCACTAACAAATTCCAATATGCTAATACACTCCGTACATTCCTGCCACATTAAACCCGGAAACAAAAGTTCCCTTTCATTCTTCTGAACCTTTGCACAGTGCCCTGATCCAGACTGCACCACCCCCACCACCAAGTTTCCTCAGTGAGCTGCTGCCTATTCATCTAAGTCCAACTAAAGCATACTGCCAGGTGTTGTGTTTGCCCCAGATCCTTTCTCCACCTTTCCTCACCAATTTTCTTTCCCAGAAAGGTCACCAAGCCCCAGACCTAGCAGTTTTCATGCCCTAGGGCTTCAGTTGTATTCAGCCAATGGGGAGCCTTGTCAAGAAGTGGAGGTTAGAAGAGAATGACCATTTCTTCCCTCCCCTTGATTTGAGTTTAGGAATGGTACAGACTCCTACACCTTGTAGTTTCATTCTCTGGCCACACTTTTCCAATGATCCTTTATGCAACTGACCTCAAATTATCCTGTTGTGGGTGTGTCATCCATTTCCTGCCGGTGTCTGGACTGATTCAGTCATTAACTAAATGAAGTCTTTCCATACCTCCCATCCCAAAGGCAGTCATAGGCTTCTGACTCAGTTCATAATACTTTTCACACTTTTATTGTATTTACTTTACATGTCTGTGTTCTTCATTATCTTCGTAAATGCCAGAGCAATAACTGGGCAATATCTGAACTCCTACTACCTGGCAAAGACCTCAGATATAAAAGGTATTTAATAAAAGTTTATTGAACAAAAGTATAAACAAATGCTCGAAATTATCAGGGTAATCCTCAGCATAAATAAATACTTTAATCAATCACACTAGCCTTCATTATCTCATTATTGTGGCCAGTAAATATTTTAAGCTGTAAAATTGATTTAGGAACTGGAAGAGAATTTCACAGGCTTTACCACGTCTGCGGAACAATGTATTTTCATAAGTTTTATAATGCAACACATATTACTACAAAAATACCCTATTGTCTTCTTATATCAAATACCATTTACTTTTCATCTTTGTCATTTCCTCCACAAGAATTTCAGAGTTCATGGAGCACTGGATAACATAAGAAACGAGTTCATTCTATCTCAAAATTAAATATTTTAACAGACTGCCAAAAGCAAATCCCTATTTATGTTTTCTTATTATTTTTCTCTTCAAAATGTTTATGATGGATTTTAAATGACAGATTTCTTTCTTGGGAAATGATTATATCAATTTAATTAGATTGTCACCTCAGGGTCAAAGCTTTTATATTTAAGAAGTCTGGAACAGAAAAGACTCTGAAAACAGAAGACCATTGCAACTAGGCACCTGAAAGATGGGACTTATTTCTTATAACTGAGAAGCAGGCTCTAAAATATATAATTTCATAAAATGAATTCATAAATATTTTTTGTTAATTTCAGAACTTTTGCTTCAAAATCACACATTAAAGAAACAATTGAAAGAACTGAAATCAGGCCAGCCCTGATTTATTCTCCTCTCTTATTCTCCCAAGTTGGATAGCTTTCTCAGAAATGTTTTTGCTTTTCTTAATGCTTACTTATTTTCAAGAGAGAAAGAGAGAGAGAGAGCACGCATGAGCAGGGGAGACAGAGGGAGACACAGAATCCAAAGCAGGCTCCAGGCTCTCAGCTGTCAGCACAGAGCCCAACTCAGGGCTCAAACTCATGAACCATGATATCATGACCTGAGCTGAAGTCAGATGCTTAACCAACTGAGCCACCGAGGTGCCCCTCTTTTTGCAATTTTAACACAAGTATAAGTATCCATAAACAACAGATAGTTATTTTGTATATGGCATTTTAAAAAATCACATAAACCGTATCATACCATAGATACGGTTCTGTTGCCTGGATTTTCACCCAAATTATGCTTTTGGATTTATCCATATTGGTAAATATGGATAAAATTCATTTCTTTCAACCGCTAAATAGAGGAGACAGACACTGACAGTTGCCTTCCCATAACTATGCCTCACCTTTCTTCTTACTAAGAGCGACATATTTTTCTAATGCAGTCATATGCCCTGCAAAATTAGACAATATTTTCCAGGTCTTTTGCAGCTAGGTTTAGCTCTATGATACAGCTTTAGCTAATGAGGTGTAAGCAAAGTCAGCTTAGGATTGCTCAGGAAAATTCCTGATGCCTCAGCTGCCTCCTCTTCCTCCTTGTTTCTTTCTTCTTTGCTTTTTTCATGCCTAGAATGAGGATGTGATTCATGATGGCAATGCAGCCATTTTGTAACCACAAGGAAAAGAGTCACATGCTAGATATGACAGAGTAAGACATATAGGAGCCTAAATTCCTGATGATATTATGGAACTACCACAGCAGCTACAAGTAGTCCTACCTCTGGTCTTCATATTAAGTGGAAAAAAGCAGAATCCCTTTTCAGTTAATGTACAGTGGTTCTCTATCACATGCAGCCTTATTAACTCCTAACTTCTAACAAAATCCAGTAATTAATATGCTATATATACCCATTTATCTATTTCCATGAGTTATTTACTTCAACTTCTTTACAGTTGCAACCAGTACTGCAATGAGTATCTTTGTACAATGAACTTCCTTTACACATATCTGAGATTCCCTAGAAAGTTCATAAGGTCACACTGATATTAAACTTTGGAGAAAAGTGAAAATGCCTAGAAAAGTGATTGCTCTTTACATTCCCACAAACAGTGTCTGCATTCTTGATTCCATACACCTTTGCCAGTGTGATAAGTCCTGGCCAGTGACATTTTTGTAAGTCTAGTGGTATGAAATAGAATCTCATTTTTTATTTGAAATTCATTATTTCCCAGTGAGATTGATCATTTATCTCATAGTAGACTTTCCTATTTTTTCTTACTGGATTTTTGCCTATTTTTAAGTTAATTTATGGAACATAATTCTATGAAGAAAAACTTCAATAATGGCTACTTTTTCGTTGAGCACTTATTACATTTCATTGATTCTAATCCTTGAGAAAATTCTGAAAGATATTAAGATAGGAATTACTATCCCTAAGTTTTTGTTAATTGTTTTAATTTTAGTATACTTTGACAGTATTCTGAAGTTTGTACACAAATGGAGGAGTTATTATTCTCTGACTGTCCAAAGCCATCCAACTAGGAAGTAATGGAGCAGAGATCTGAATTTAAGCCCGCTGGCCCTAAAGCCTGTACATTTTTTATTACACAATGCTGATCATGAGATTTTTTGTTTCAGCATAAATTGTGTGCAGCAAAATTATTAGCTGCTGTAGACGAGGAAGCAAAACTAAATCTTCTAAATTATAAAGACAAAAACATATTCACACTGGTTTTCAAACATGGAACTGTAAAACAGACATATTTGAAAAATAATTCCTGGTCACAAAAAATACAAAGTAAACTGAAATTCAAAAAAAGATTAATATCACCGAGAAATATCTCATAACTGCTACTTGGACACAACTTTAATTTTAGTAGGTTAAGTGAATGCGAGTGATCCATCTTAGTTTTACAGAAGCAGGTGTTGCTTCTGCTCACGAAATTCCCCTTGCAAAATTAATTTAAATTGGCTTGGCTATGAGTACTCTCAGTTGATTTGGGAACTGGCTCAAGAGTCACGAACAAGAAATAATCATAAACCTCTGAGTACCTAGTTTGCTACTGGGGTGGCACAGGGATTGACGGATTGAGTTTCATTTAGCATCTTCATTAATGACCTGAAGGAGGGAACAAATAGCTTGTTAATGAAATTCACAAATAGTAATATATGAGGAGGCATTGCAAACACTGATAAAGACTGCTAAATTATCAAAAGAAACCCAAAGAGGTTAGATAGGTACTCAGAAATTAACAAGCTAAAATGCATCATGGAAATTTGAGAGTTGAGAACAGGACTGGGGGGCTGGGGGAAGGAAGTTGATAGAGAAAACGTTATCAATTTTTATGATGTCATTGACTAAGAGGTTTCCAAGGCATTATTTCGAGAAGAAACCCATAAGTTAAAGTGAAAAGTCATCTGTTGATGGACACTTAATCTCCATATCTTGGCTATTGTGAATGATGCTTCAATGAATATGGGAGTCTGAATACCTCTTTGAGATCCTGTTTTCATTTCCTTTGGATATATATCCAGAAGTAGGAGTGCTGGTTCATATGGTAATTCTATTTTTAATCTTTTGAGGAACTTCCATACTGTTTTCTAGAGTGGCTAAACCAATTTACATTCTCACCAACAGTGCCGAAGGCTTCTCTTTTCTCCACATTCTTGCCAACAGTTGTTTTCTCTTGTCTTCCTGACAACAGCCATTCTAACAGGTTCATACCTATTATATTTCAATGAAGTGATACCTCATTGTGATTTTGAGTTGCATTTCTCTGATGATTAGTGATGCTGAATACCTTTTCATGTACCTGTTAGCCATTTGTATATCTATGTCTTCTTTAGAAAAAATGTCTATTCAGTTCCGCTGCCCATTTTTAATTGGATTTTTTATTTTTTAAGTTTATTTATTTTGAGAAAGAGAGAGAACATGGGAGGGGCAGTGAGAGAGGGAGAGAGAATCCTAAGCATGCTCAGTATAGAGCCCAATGCAGAGCTTGATCCCATAAACCATGAGATCATGACCTGAGCCAAATCAACAGTTGCACACCACCAACTGAACCACCCAGGCACCCCAAATTGTTTATTTTTTTTTTTGCTATTGAGTTGTATGAACGGATAAAGAAGATACAGTGTGTACGTATGTGTATGTATATATATACACATCTACACACCCAATGGAATATTGTTCAGTCATGAGAAAGAAGGACAGCCTGCCATTTGTGATAACAGGTTTGAACTTGACATAACGCTAAGGGATAAGTCAGAAACTGAAAGACAAGTATTAGATGATATCATTTTCCTGTAGAATCTCAAAAAGCTGAACTCATACAAACAGCATAGAATGGTGGTTACCAGGGACTGGGGGTGGGGGAAATAAGGAAGTCAAGGAGTACAACTTCCGGTTATAAGTTGAACAAATTCTAGGGATCTAATGTACAACATAGTGATTACAGCTAATAATACTGCATTATATACCTGAAAGTCAGTAAAAGAGTGAATCTTAAATGTTCTCACCACAAAACAGAAATGGTAATTGTGTGATGTTATGAAGGTGTTAGCTAACACTATGGTGGCAATCATTTTGCAACAGACTTGTAGCACATCAACACACTGTACACCTTAAACTTACACGATATTAGCTGTAGGAAAATAAAGTGAAAACAATTAGGTATTAGCTTCTAGTGTGAAATTGCTGCCAAAAAAGAACTCTGGGTTACCACTGTATGCTAGAACAGAAAGAACCTTGGATTTGAAGTCAGAAAGACATATCTGAGATTCAAACCCAAATCTCCCATCTGATCCAATATTTTCATCTGTAAAATGGAAATAATGATAACTACCTCACAGGTCTGCTGTAGGAATGAAATAAGAGTGTGTGCAAAAAGCAACAAGTACAATACTTGGGATGACCAGACAGTCACCCAGACCCTGATTCCACATGATATGAAGCAAGCACACTTTGTTATATCCTTGTCTGGAGATGAGTTGCTAGACTCAGGACTGAGCACTTTAACTCCCAAATTATGGAGTTAAATTGGAGAAGGCCCCCAGAAGAGTAAGAGGAAATAAAAGAACAAAGCCAAGAGAGACACAGAAGAATCTAATCCAGTTCACTAATTCCAGAAACCCAGTTGAGGTGTGCAAGGCTAAAAATGGAGAGTAAATATGTAACATGAACAAGGCAATATAAGTAAGAGTATGGGATGAAACCAAGAAAAGGAAAGCTTATGCTTTAGGTCATGAAAAAAATTTTTCCTTGACATTTCTATCAAATATTAACAGAATATTTATACAAGGAGAATAGCAAGTGAATCATTTCTTAAAGTATTTTCAATTAATTAGATAATGGTTCAAAAAGTTTATCACTAAGAAAGTTTATCACTAAGTTTATCACTATCACTCCTGACTTCTTTTGGACTCTAAGTCCTTTGATAATAATTCTTGTACCATCATGATTCAAAATTGTCCAAAACTGTCTCAGAGGTTCTAAAACTGTAATATAATAATAACAATTGAACTTTTCCCCAAATTCTCAGCAAAAATTCCTAGGATGTCATTGAACAAAATTTTTAGAGATTTATGACTTCTTTCCTCCTAGAAATTATTCTTAAACACTTTGGTACACTGCTACATATATGATAATATTGATTTTCATACAATTATATATGCCATTATTTCACAACTTATTTACCCAAATTTTATGATATTCCACAAAACAAATCATACATTTCAGATGCTCCAATTCCTAGACAAGAGTGAAGTTCTCCTCTGCACTGGAAAAATCATATACTTGAGTCTAGGTCAAGAGGTTTCTGGTCTGGTATAGGTTAGATACCACAGATATTCAAGCAAGAGCCAAGAGAACAAACATGTAAATGGGAAGGAAGACATCTGATTGATTCATCATACCATCAAAAAACATATACTGTCCACTATTTGCCAGACACTATTTGAGTTCTCGGCAATTTAACAATGGCCAACAAAAACTAAAGTTCCTATCCTCAAAGACTTATATTCTAATGAGAAAGGCACTCATTAAAGAAATGCATGAGTGCAAATAAAATACAACTTCTAGGGTATACAAGTACTACAAAGAAACATGAAAGTGTTAAGGGATGGCTTGGGGATGGCAATAGAGGGTAGGGCTATTGTTACGGTGGTCAAAGAAAACCTCTTAATACAACATTTGAGAAAAGACCTGAGAAAAGTGAGGGAGGAAGCCGACTCAATTTAGGAAAATCACATTCCAGATCGAGGGAAAAGGAAGCACCAAGGCCCTGATCCTGCATGCTTCAAGAGCCACAGAAAGGCAGTGTAACCAGAAAAGTAACCAGGGACTTGTCAGTGGTCTCAAGTGGAAGCAGCAAAAGTAGAAAGAGGTAAAGTTTAATAACTAAGCAGGGACCAAATCACAGAGACTGTTGAAGACTGGGCAGTGTGTGGAAAAGCAATGAAGGTTAGAGAAGGGGAGTAACAGGGTGTGATGTACATTTTTAAAAGCTGAATCTTGCTGCTCTCTGTAAAATAAATTTTATTGGGTGCAAGGTGAAGGTAAAAACACAAGAGTGGAAATAGGGAAGCCATTTTATTGAACCAGGAAAAGATGATGATTGACAATGGGAGGGATAGAAACAAGCCTATAGACTCAAAAGACATTTTGAAGGTAGAGCCAATAGATTTTGCTGATGTATTAGGTGAAGGAAATGCCAGTTGGTTCAGGGAATGAGCTACTATGACATTCTGAAGGAGTGGTTTACAAGCAAGATGCTTTGCTATCAAGCACAGGCAACATGTGTATGTTTGGTGTGTTCAGGACAGTGGATGATGGTGACGTGAGATATTTTTTGTTCCTTTAGTGAGTGCCTTTATGTCTAGTAGGTATTCACTTCCTGAATCTTTTTCAGTTGATATAGATGGGCCTTGGTTAATTCCAAAATCTGCCTATTGGTCGTGGGAATTCCTATCTCTTTCTAGTTATCCATTCTTTTTTTTTTTTTACTTTAACGTTTATTTATTTTTGAGACAGAGACAGAGCATGAACGGGGGAGGGGCAGAGAGAGAGGGAGACACAGAACGGGAAGCAGGCTCCAGGCTCTGAGCCATCAGCCCAGAGCCCCATGCGGGGCAGAACTCACGGACCGCGAGATCGACCTGAGCTGAAGTCGGACGCCTAACCGACCGAGCCACCCAGGCGCCCCTAGTTATCCATTCTTAATTGGTCTCTTTCATGTTTCAAACTTTGCCACAGTCACATCACACCCAATCCAAGTCCACAGTATTATGAAGGGCCCTCCACACCCTTTCTAAATCATCAGGATTTTAGAGCTCTTATTTTGGGAGGTTTATATGTTTGGTTAATGAGATAATGGGACTTGTTCTATTCTAGATGCTCATTCATCATTCTCTTTCTCTCTCTAAATGCCTCTCCATTTTCTTAAAGACTGCCTTCATATTTTCAGCATGATGGCCCCATGCTCTGGAACAAGGGAAATATAGTTCCCTCACATTTCTTTCCTAGTGCTGCCCAGGGTTTCCTAATCAGTATAAGCTGACTGGAAAACCCCGACAATCTTGGTATTCCCACTTCCTTCACACCCTATATTTAAGAAGTCACAACATCATGCTAGTGGTGATCTTTCTCCAACATAGATCTGGTTGATTTCCCATTACCAGGAGCAGGTTTCAGACTGTGCTCATTGAAAGCCTAGTGAGTTTGCAGATGTGCTCTCAAGGACCTTTAAGAGGCAATTGGTAGAATAGGAAAAGCAGACAGGGCTCCTGGCCATCTCCCTGGCTTCCACCAGAGGTGAGCCTCCTTTCTTTGTTATATATTTATCTTATGAGCAAGTCTTTTTCAGTAAAAAGTTTTGCTGAGAGATTGAAAAACATTGAGCTAGACTAAACCTAACTTCTTAAGATACATTCAAACTCTTTCGTAGCTTATCTCTTATTTCAACCTCTATTTTGGTTATTTCTGTGTAATACACATCACAGTCCATCCATACTGCATTGCCCACACTTACTATAATATGTAATTCCACAAAACATGGGTATGCAGATAAGCTCTTGCTCTCAAGACACATCATATGCTAACAAGAAATGACCACTGTGATAAGTGATTGCAGTTCCCTGGTCCCAACATACTTATCCCCTTCATTCTCCTCCCCTCCTTAAAAGATTCACATTAAACATCACCTTCTTTCTGACTCCTCAAAATGGGGTGAATTGCACTTCTATCATTACAGTTTGTTTATGATGACATTTCTCAAACTGTGACATAAGAATGAATATTCAGGAACCTATACTGTACCTGAGAGTTCTGTTTCAATTTTATGTTTTCATTTTGCTGATAATCTAAAACTAAAAGTCACTAGTTTTTAAGTGGAAGCTTTTCTTTCATAGAAATGAGTCACCAAATACATTTTCATAGGATAAAATTCTAGGTTTCTTAAGTGAGCATCTTTTCAAGCTTAAGTTATAGAAACCTTGAAATTCTTAAGCTGTCTTACCTTCACAAAAGGTTTGAACAAAAGTTTGAGATTTCTTTGTCATATGTTTCTTTTTTATTTTTTTTTAATTTTTTTATTGTTTATTATTTTTGAGAAAGAGGGACAGAGACAAAGAGCAAGCAGGGAAGGGGCAGAGAGAGCGGGAGACACAGAATCGGAGGCAGGCTCCAGGCTCTGAGCTCTCAGGACAGAGCCTGACGCAGGGCTTGAACCCTTAGACCGCAAGATCATGACCTGAGCTGTAGTCAGGCGCCCAACTGACTGAGCCACTCAGGCGCCCCTTTCATATGTTTCTTTACAAATAATGAGCATATCTTGTTTTAGTTGTTTGATTAAGTATCTCTCTTATCCAAAGGATGGTGAAAGACCTGTCTGGAATACATTAGTTGAGCAAGTCCTTCTTGTCCCCATGGTAAAAAGAAAAAAAAATTAACCTTTAAATGAGTCCTATAATCCTTTTGGATCCCAACTGACAGGCAGTATGGAGTAGAGGAAAAGGGAATGAACCCAGAATTTCGGACCCAGAAGTCTAATTATCCACCATGATGCATCTTGCCACTTAGATACTCCAAGCATCAGAGTCCTTTGCCCTATTAAAGATCAAATGAGATGAAGGTAAAAACATCTCAAAGCAACAAATATGACATGTTGTGAATTCCAAAGGTCTAACTAAGTAATAGGATACCTTGCTTGGAAATAACCCTTAGGAAATGAGGAAGAATTGCCTTGACCACAAAAATCTGTCTTAACCACTACTTAGTGATTCAAAATTTTCAGGGACTCCTAGAAAGATAGTTAGGCACAGTTTTTCCTTAGTCCTGAGCCCAGAATCCCAATGACAAAGAAAATCAAGTATTGGGGCACCTGGGTGGCTCAGTCAGTTAAGCGTCTGACTTCAGCTCAGGTCTTGACCTGGCGGTTTGTGAGTTTGAGCCCCGCATCAGGCTCTGTGCTGACAGCTCGGAGTCTGGAGCCTGCCTCGAATTCTATGTCTCCCTGTCTCTCTGCCCCTCCCCTGCTCATGCTCGCTCTCTCTCTCTTCCTCTCTCTCTCTCTCTCTCTCTCCCTCCCTCCCTCTCTTTCAAAACTAAATAAACATTAAGAAAAATTTTTTTAAACTGGTATTCTCTAGAAGCCTGTATCAGTCAGAGTCCTGGCAGACAACAGATGGCATATCCAAGGAGAGCAACTTGGGGACAAAATTCATAAAAGAACTATTTGCACTAAAGTGGTCAGGATTACAGGAAACCAATAAGGCCAGGAAGGGCAAGAAAAGGAAGTCAATGACAGAATCTACTAGAAGAGAAAGTTGCCTGGCAGAAGTTGTGGCCATCAGAACAAGAACAAAGGAAACAACTAAACCCAATAGAGTTGTTGAATGCCTGCTAAGTGTTAGACTGTTGAGCAAACTGCTGACAATGAGAAAAGACATGGTTTCTGTCTTCAGGAGCTTCCTGTTTATTGGAGAAATCAGATCTGTGAACCAGTGTTCACAATGCACTATTAGCTACCACAGGAATAAATGAATTCAACAAGCTTTTATGGCGACTTTATTTATAGTATATTACAGTTATTATTAGTAAGCTTTACTATGTATCAGACAATCTGTTAAACTTAAATCGGACCTACTGCATAGGATCATGGGAGGATTAAATTCAAGGCTCTACTATTATCTTCACTTTACAGATGAGAAAGTTGACACTTAGGAAGCTTTCATCACCTACTCAGCCTCCTGGTTAGTAAGAGATGGAGCTGTGATTAAAAGCCAAGCCTTCTGATTCCAGAGACATGAACCCCTAACCACTAAAGGGATTGAGACCACAATGGTTTTCCTTTGAAAAAATACATACCTTCTGAACCCTTTCAAATTCCCAGGGAGTCTTCCTGATCTATCAATTTACCGTGTCCCCTGTTATTCCTCTCAGTATCTATGACTCAATTTACTAATTGCATCAAATATTACATTAGCTTAGTATTGCACTAATTAGTACTATTTTGTTTACTAGATGATGACAGGGTGGAATGGAGTTTCCTTTCCTTGATGCCCATTATTAAAATGATTATTCCCCAGGGGGTGATGTGGAAAAGAGGAATGAGCTAGCATGTGTGGATACCTGTGGCCTTTAGCAAAGTGGATGGCCCTACCCCAAATTATTCCATCTGGCAGAGCCAGTTACCTGCTGTAGTTCACACATGAATGGCAGCGATTTGCATGCAAATAGAAGCCTACATGCTTTCCTGGAGCTAAGAGCTGTATTTCAACATTTCACAGTGGAATTAGTCAGTGGACAGGACACTGCGACTTTGTGGATGTGCCAGCTAAAACTCTTCTAAATACCAAGCTCTGTGTTTCACAGCAAGATTGTTTATTGAACCAGTTCATGGAAGCTCCAAAGACTCCTCTGCTGAAATACTGCCAGCTCCAAGCTCTGGTTTTGACACTGATGTTGTCAGTTGAGATTAAGCATGGGTCTTAATGAATGCTGGCAGACATCCTCTGAGGTACGATCACCCGTGTTCCTGTGGCTAAATAGCAAAGCTCTGGACAGGAGTGAAAGTAAGGTCTTGAGAGTGACTAGTCATCTTTTTTTCCTTACTCCCCTTCATTGGTTCCACATTTCTTATAAGATAAAGGTCAAGTTCCTTGACTAGTTTCCATGGATTTACATAGTCTGAGCCATATTGATCTTTTCACCCTCATGCCACCCCATTCTTTTATATCCAGCACTCTGAAAGTAATTCTATTTGCCCTTACATGTGATGCAGTGTTTTAAGAATTTCCCTTCCTTTGCATATGCTGTTCCTACCATCAGAAATGACCATATTCACTACAGCTGGATGGTAAACTTCAAAACTCTGGGTGGTGATCCTTCAAAACTCCATCCAGGTTATTCTGAAAGACCTTCCCTTCTTTTTCCAAATAAAGGTAATTTCTCCATCTCCAAAACCTCATCTACATCTTTTTTCTTATTGCATGAAATAAGACATACAAGCATACGAAAGTAAGAGTCTTGCCACTGGACACTAAGCACCCATAACTTGTTCATCCTTATAAATCCAGATCTCACCACAACATTTGACATACAGTAAATGCTCCATCCTTATTTGTCTAATTTAACTGAACTGTCCTACCGAAGTATTAAGTATAGGAGGCATTTAGGAATTTAAAACAAACCACAACATTACGTTTGTAAATCAGGAATTGGTGCTACATTTTTTATGTCTACTTACATCTGTTCATAAAAATGCATATGATTACTATAAAATGTTACCCCCCTCAAAAAAAAAACACAAAAGAAGGAAAAGTATTATGAAAGATGCAAAAAAATTCCATATATATAGATATATATATATATATCTCCACACAAACATAAGCATGCAAATATTTATATATAAATCAGAAACAGAGTTTGATTACTGGGTTTTTTCTCTTCTTTTCTTGAAAGAAACTTACTTTGAATACTAGGAATGAGTTATCCTTTGTAGACAAAGATGACACAATGGAGAAATAAGTATTCCCTCTTGATGGAACAAGACAGTGAGGCTTGCTGAAATCCATTTAGCACAATCAGTTGGTCTATTATCTCCCGATTATGGAAGTGGAGAAATGAGATATTTAATCAGACATCTTTTAGAAAGTTGTAACATATTTGCGTATTTCCCTAAGGCCTGTAATGAAGAGCTCTTAATATTTCATTTTCATTATTACCAGAAGAGAAGAGTTACAATAAAAACTCCCCTTGTGGTCTTAGTCCCAGAACAAAGAGAAAGGTCAGCACATCTGGGTCATTCAGGAAATGACCCCACAGCCAAACTGAGTAGAGAGCTACTCAAGAGGGGCCTGTGGGTCCACTTCCCAACCCATGTCCATTTTCTGTCCTTGCCCATACTCCCTGCTGGATGCACAGAAGGACAACTTGTATTTAGAATCTGTTTTTGAAGGTCCTTGAAAATAATTGTTCCTATACACAGAATAAAGTGGACACCTTCCACTGAATACCAAATTCCTCCACAAGTTCAGGATCAAGGGCCACATTCTCTCTGCTGTGTGAAATGTGGCAACCCCTCAGGGACAGAGGGGGCATAAATGAGTAAACTGCGGCATATTCATGTGAAATGAAGAAGAGATTGGAGTAGGCCATCTTTAAGATTCTTCTCCAACTTGTATGTTAGCTAACTTGACAATAAATTATATTTTAAAAAAAAAAGATTCTCCTCAAGCTAAAAAAAATTATCCAACTTAATGTCAAGCAATACGATCCCCTGGACCAGAGCCGGAGAATATTTTTATCAAACACCAAAATGCTGATTCAGACTCAATTACTACTTTGGCTGTCAAATCCTCATAGTTTTTGAGAAGCTAGATTTACATTTAGATATAGATTGTAGGGACGCCTGGGTGGCTCATTCGGTTAAGCGCCCAACTTCGGCTCAGGTCATTATCTCGTGGTTCAGGGGTTCGAGCCCCACATCAGGCTCTGTGTTGACAGCTCAGAGCCTGGAGCCTGCTTAAGATTCTGTGTCTCCCTCTCTCTCTGCCCCTCCCCTGCTTGCATTCGGTCTCTATTGCTCTCTCAAAAATAAACATAAAAAAAAAGAAAATTAGATACAGATTGTAGCTAAGTGTATTCTGTTCCTAAATAGATCAAGACCACATAGCTGAGAAGTGTGAATAATTGCAGAATGCATAGACAAATGATTCCTCTCTGGACAAAGACATGAATTTGGCTCTCTTTTCCCATATTTCTCAATGTGTTGTTCCCATATTCCACATTTAGGGCTAAACATGCCAGGAAAGAAGCTTCAATTTATATGGTGAGAGACAGGTGGGTACAACTCCCAGGGAAGTCTGAGTCTAACCAGACAGTGCTGCCTGTTTCCCACATCCAGTGTGGTCTGTGGTGGCGTGTCTGATAAGCACAAGTGACAAAAGGCAGATGGCATGATCAGTGTAATGGAAAATAAGAACTGAAGAATAAGCAAGTCCCAGCAGCCCCTGACACAGTGGCCCTGGATAGCTAAATTTCAGCCATTCCTAAACACTGGTGGGAAGAAACAGATTCACTTCATTAAGTGTTTTTGACGTTTTTCTTTTTATATATGCGTATCGTGAAAAGAGCGTCAGTGTGTGTTTAGAAGGACCGATACATTAATCCACATTCAACTGGCATCTATTGGCATGAGGACTCAAACACAAAGAAGTATAGGACGAAGGATTATTTGGAAAGGCAAACTGGTGTCAAAGCCTTGATTAATTTCTAAAGGAGAATAATCTTTTAAAGGTCAGCCAGAGGTGATAAGAGTGTGTGTGCGCTTGTGTGTGCATGTGTCCTAAACCACACTTGCTAGAAAGGCACAGTGGCTCATGCCCCAAAGAGAGCCAAGCCCAGCTTCTGGCATCTTTCTTACATGCCAGGGAATGGGGACTTCAGGAGCTGGACAGAGGGCAATAGGGGTGAGTGCCTGTCTTCACACGGGCATCTGAAATCTCCTCTTGTTCACATTTTCAGCCTCTTTCTCCTTGTATCCATCTATTTATCTCTACCTATTTCCAGAAAAAGTTCTGACCACACTTGCCTGTCTCTTGTGTCCAAATAAATAAATAAATAAATAAAACAAAAAAATCCTGATCTCTCCTTCCTTGTTTCTTAGTTGTATATACTGGCAACTTCCTGGTTGACCCAAAGATGTCCCACTTGGATAAGCATGAGTACATAGGACAAAACAAATGATTTTTTTTAATATTGAATGCTGGCTTATAAAGTAACTTTAACTTGAATTCAATCTACAGATTATATAATACTATTGTTATCAATATTAATTTCCTGATTTTGATCACCATACTGTATTTATGTAAGAAAATGCCTTTATTTTCAAAAAAATACATATGAAAGTACTTACGGTTAAAGAAATAGTGATTATTTCCAAATGTTACAGAAGAAAAAATGACATAGTTAGATAGAACTATAAAGTAAACATGACAAAATGTTAATTGGGATAGCTGAATGAGAGATATTAGGAATTCTTTGTATTCTTCTTAAAACTTTCCTGTAATCTGAAGAGGGTGCCTGGGTGGCTCAGTCGGTTAAGCACCCAACTTCAGCTCAGGTCATGTTCTCACAATTTGTCAGTTCGAGCCCCATGTCGGGCTCCGTGCTGACAGCTCAGAGCCTGGAGCCTGCTTCGGATTCTGTGTCTCCCTCTCAATCTGCCCCACTCCCACTCATATTCTCTCTCTCTCTCTCTCTCAAAACTAAATAAAACATAAGATATTTGTTAAAAACGTTTCTGTAATTTTGAAATTTTTCCAAAATAAAAAAAATTTTAATGGGGGCTATTTCTACATTAAAAGAAAATTCATCATTTTAACTTGTCATCATAGTAAAGAATCTGCTCTCCCAACATGTGCCATTGGGGAAGATGACTGAAAGTAAAGAGCTTTACTCTGACACAACTCAAACCAAACATCTCGTCATGTAAACCATACTACCAAAAGTGCATTCTAGAAAACTGGTCAGAATTTTCCATAACACTTCCAATAAAGTTCTCATCTTGTCATTCATCCATCCATCCATTCATCCATTCATTCATTCACCACATATTTACTGAAGGCCTTCATATGAAATGATCAAAAATGCTGATACTCACAAGCTCATGGAGAAGACACATACACAGAGTCAAGTACAAAACCATATGAAAATTAATATAATAGGTGCTTTGAGAGCACAGAGAAGGGCAACCCTCACCCAGTCTTCAAGGGAGTCCGAGAAGCCTTCCTAAAAAGAGGACGCTTATTATTTTTAATATTTTTCATCTTTATTTTTGAGAGAGAGACAGAGAGAGCATGAATGGTGGAGGAGCAGAGAGAGAGAGAGAGAGAGAGAGAGAGAGAGAATCTGAAGCAGGATCCAGGCTCCGACCTGTCAGCACAGAGCCCGACATGGGGCTCAAACTCACGAATCATGAGATCATGATCTGAGCTAAAGTCAGATGCTTAACCGACTGAGCCAACCAGGTGCCCCAAAAAGAGGATGTTTAATATGAATCCCATAATAAAAAAGTAGTTGGCTAGATGAGAGAGTGTGGGTGAGCATGGGAGAGTGATAATATCCCAAGATGTGTGAAGCTGCTGGTGCACAGCATTCGGGGTGGAAAAGAGGGAGGTTCTAGGTTACAAAGCAATTAAAACTGAAGAGGCAAACAGGAGCCTTATATGAGTTGCTTGTGGTTTGGGATTTTATCCTGAGGACTACAGGATTTTTTAAGCAAAGGAATGACATGAATAAAACTGCTTTTTAGAATTTTAATTCTGGTTACTTGTGAAACTCTTGATTTCAGGAGAGCAGGAATGGAGCCTGGGAGACCATTTGGCTGGAAATGAGGCAACCAACATTAAGGTGTCATGAACTATGAACAGAGAAATTAAAAGATCATACACCATTTCTGTCTTCTGAAACCCAACCCTTTCAAGTCAAATGGAAGCATCCATGTGCCCATATCAGATAGATAACAAAGGCCAGGTACTCATATATTAATGTTGCTTATAACAATCAGTATGGGATCAACTTCCATTATGGCTTTTCTGCTCTTGCTCTAAATCCTATACCTGATTCTGAGACTTGATCCCATTTCCCTTCACAAATCCATCCTGAATGGATGGAATGGGCAAAGGAGGTCAAAAAGGTTCAAACTTCCAGTTATAAAACAAATAAGTCATGGATATGTAATATACAGCACAGCAACTATCATTAAAAATACTCTATTGCATTGTCTGAAAGTTGCTGAGAGAGTAGACCTTAAAAGTTCTCATCAAAAGACGGGCATCTGTTTAAGCATCTGACTCTCAATTTTGGCTCAGGTCATGATCTCCTGATTTGTGAGTCGAGCCCCACACTGGGCTCCGTGCTGACAGTGTGGAGCCTGCTTGGGATTTTCTCTCTCTCTGCTCTCCCTCACATGCAGATTCTCTCTCTCCCTCTCCCTCCCTCTCTCTCTCTCAAAATAAATAAACTTTTTTTTAAAAGTTCTCATCACAAGAAAAAATTCTAAGTGTGTGATGATGCATGTTAACTAGACTTATTGTGGTGATCATTTTACAACACATAAAAATATCAAATCATTACACTGTACCCCTGAAACTCATATAATGTTATATGTCAATTATATATATTTCAATTAAAAAATTCAACAAAATGATAATATCACACTGAAGCCAAAATTATATTGCTTAAAGCCAAAAAAACTCAATCTAAATCAGATTATCAAACTAGCCTGTTAAATGAAACTATTAGTTAACTGGATTCACAAAAAAATCCAGAAATATTTCTTATGGCCATTCTCACTCATATATTACAAATGCTGAAATGACCTCCTGTCAATCTTTGCCTGTCAAGTGAACTGTTAATTACATTTAAAAACCTAAATCAAGGGGCGCCTGGGTGGCTCAGTCAGTGAAGCAATCGACTCTTGATTTCCGCTCAGGTCATGATCTCACAGTTGTGGGATCAAGTCCTATGTCAGGCTCTGTGCTAAGCATGGAGCCTACTCAGGATCCTCTCTCTCCTCTCTCTCTAACCCTTCCCAGCTCTTGCTCTCTCTCTCTCTCTCTCTCTCTGTCTCTCAAAATAAATAAAGACGGACTTCAAGCTATATTACAAAGCTGTAATCATCAAGACAGTATGATACTGGCACAAAAACAGGCACTCAGATCAATGGAACAGAAGAGAGCCCAGAAATGGACCCTCAAACGTATGGCCAACTCATCTTTGACAAAGCAGGAGAGAATATCCAATGCAATAAAGACAGTTTCTTCAGCAAGTGGTGCTGGGAAAACTGGACAGCGACATGCAGAAGAATGAACCACTTTCTTACACCATACACAAAAATAAACTCAAAATGGATGAAAGACCTAAATGTAAGACAGGAAGCCAACAAAATCCTCAAGGAGAAAGCAGGCAAAAACCTCTTTGATCTTGGCCGCAGCAACTTCTTACTCAACACGTCTCTGGAGGCAAGGGAAACCAAAGCAAAAGTGAACTATTGGGACCTCATCAAAATAAAAAGCTTCTGCACAGTAAAGGAAACAATCAGCAAAACTAAAAGGCAACTGATGGAATGGGAGAAGATATCTGCAAACAACGTAGCAGATAAAGTGCTAGTATCCAAAATCTATGAAGACTTATCAACCTCAACACCCAAAAAACAAATAATCCAGTGAAGAAATGGGCAAAAGACATGAATAGATACTTCTCCAAAGAAGACATCCAGATGACCAACCGACATGTGAAAAAATGCTCAACATCACTCATCATCCAGGAAATGCAAATCAAACCACAATGAGAAACCACCTCACACCTCTCAGAATAACTAACATCAACAATTCAGGCAACAGCAGATGTTGGTGAGGATGCGGAGAAAAAGGATCCCTTTTGCACTGCTGGTGGGAATGCAAACTGTTGCAGCCACTCTGGAAAACAGTATGGAGGTTCCTCAAAAAATTAAAAAGAGAACTACCCTATGTTCCAGCAATCATACTACTAGGTATTTACCCAAGGGATACAGGTATGCTGTTTCAAAGGGGCACATGCACCCCACTGTTTATAGCAGCACTATTGACAATAGCCAAAGTATGGAAAGAGCCCAAATGTCCATCGATGGATGAATGGATAAAGAAGATGTGGTATATACATACAATGGAGTATTACTCGGCAATCAAAAAGAATGAAATCTTGCCATTTGCAACTACATGGATGAAACTAGAGGGTATTATGCTAAGCGAAATTAGTCAGAGAAAGGCAAATATCATATGACTTCATTCATATGAGGACTTTAAGATACAAAACAGATGAGCATAAGGGTAGGGAAGCAAAAATAATATAAAAACAGGGAGAGGGACAAAACATAAGAGTCTTAAATATGGAGAACAAAGAGGGTTACTGGAGGTGTTGTGGGAGGGGGGATGGGCTAAATGGATAAGTGGCATTAAGGAATCTGCTCCTGAAATCATTGGTGCACTATATGCTAACTAACTTGGATGGAAATTTAAAAAAATAAATTAATAAGGGATAACTAGAAAAAAATAATAAATAAATAAACTTTTTTTTAAAGCCTAAATCAAAAAGTATATATTTGATAACATCTTTCTGAATGCTCCCAGAAAAACTGTGTCAATCACTCCTTTGTCCTTAAAGTACTTTGTGCTTCTTCTTAATCACATGGTTTCAAACCTCATCTTTGCCACCAATTTCTGGATAATATTGGTCATATTGCTTTCTAACTAAAAAGCAGAGAGAAAAATAGAATTTAACTCCTAGAGTTGTTACATGAGCTAATCACTAATAAGTGCTTGCCTGGGTCCCCAGAACATGAAAATAGCAGCTACCAGTTATGGAGAGTTTTACTCTGACTTCATTTATCACTTCTCCCGCATCAAATTAGGAGACTATCTTAATGACCTACGAATCCCTGCTGTCTAGCAGGCAGCTTGGCATGTTGATGGAGCTCCATACACATTTGCTGAATGCATGAATGAATGAGTGGGTATAAGCAGGATATCTGATGATCAGTGTCCACTGCCACAGATAAATTACAGCCCTGGTTCTTGGCAGATTCCAGGTGATGAACTGTTTGGGCTGATTCACAGAGCCATAGGTTCAGCCCCAGCTCGGTGAGCCTGCTGAGCTGTTTCTGCACATTGACTGTATCTCAGACTGCTCTTCATCCTGATCACTGGCTTAATCACCTCTGCTGGCTTCTTTCCTGCTTCTTGGGGAGTGAAAAGTTTCTACTGCTAAAAGAACAACGGCCTGTGATCCCATCCTTCCCATTTGGGCAGTCTCCTATTATTGTCGATTCTCCCCTTGCTCTAACAAGTGGCTCCTGCTTCATCACAGAGCATTTGTGCTTACATCTCCCTTTATCGCTGTGTGCAGTGGAACAGAGCAGAGAGAGTTCCTCCCTGCCCACATTGTGCTGACACTGAAAGAGACACAATCATCAGGCAAGAAGGAAAGATGGCTTTTGAATCAGAACAAATGTACCCCAGCTCAATTCTATGCTCCATTTAATTAGGAATCAATTGGCTCTGGCCACCATGACTGAGACCCTCTTTTCATAAAAAAACCAGAACTAACTAACTTACTCTCTCCCTCCCTCTCTCTCTCTCTCTCTTTCTCGTTATGTGAGAAGTGGAGAGAGACGAGGAAGAATCAAGTGGGGTTTGAAATTAAAAACACCATCCTGCAGAAGGAGAATCAGAGCAATACATATAAACAAAGATGATATGATAAGCAAATTAATTGCAACCCCCAAAATGTACTGAGTATCAATGTGTGCCAGGAACCATGCTAGGATCTGGGAAGACACCTTTGAAAAAGACTAATCCCTGCACTGAACTACTTTGGGAAATTACTTATTTGGAGTAACTGATATCATTTAGCTTGGGATGGGAAAGGAGAGGTATCATGAGTCTTGTCTTCAAATATATGACACCATGCAGAAGTGGCTTCCTCCAAGCTCCTTACAATTGTCTACAAAACTCTGCAGTATCTAGCAACTGCCTTACTGTTTGCAACATCATTATGAATGGGAGTTTCATAGGATGGTACATAAAACCACCTAAAATCACAGCCCTCCTAAGACGTAGTAATGTATCAAGTGCTAAGTTCATCTCATACCAGTCATCCTGCTCCTTCTCCCCTAAGCCAAAGACAGATCTACATGCTTACATTTCCCAGCCATAAATAAATATTAAAAGCTCACCCCCACAAATTACCACTGCCTTTATTGACAACATACAAGAATCCAGGAAATGAAGAGTAAGATACACAACTTAATGGAATCATAATTCAAAGTTGCTAATCTTGCACACACCCTCAGGAAGTGTGACTTCAGTTGTCATACCAAGGCTTTCCAGGCAAAAGTGTCACAGTCAATATCTGTAACCTTTTACTTCATCCCTTTAAATTCACACATGCCATTTGTCACACCCAATGGCTCAGAACAAACTCCAAGTTAGCACAGTCCATCTACTTGGGTGTTTCTGTGTCTCTATATTTCTAGGCCACTTGACTTCACAGCTCCCTTTCTCTGTCTTCCTCCTTCTGAATTAACAGGCCCATTTCAAAGGTTTTTCTTTGCCTGGAACCCAGATGGCTGTGAACACATTTATTAGTCATTACTCCAAGAGTTGCAAATTAATGAAGATTCAACTCAAACTGGCTTAAGCAAAATGGGAAAGTATTAAATCAATTTCTAAAAAGGCTTGGCTTTAGACGTCACTATATTTCTTTCCTTTCCAGGCCTTGGGTCTGCTTTCCTCTATGTGTGTTTCATGCTCAAAGAGGATCTCTCCATGTGGCCTCTGGAAGCTCCATTCTTGCCTCTGTATAAGACAAGCACAGAGGAGAACAATCTCCTTCCAATCTCCCCAGTAAGTACCCAAATATTAGCTCTGATTGGGTTGACTGGGGTAGATGCTCATCCCTGCAGAAAACAACAGTTGCTTAAGAGACCTGATCAACCGATTAGACAGGCACGTCACTTGCCCACCCCTGGAGCTGAGGGTGGGTCAGCTAACAGTCTAAGAGTAGAACGAACATATGAGAGGACAATGTGTACTTCCTGAAGTAGTCTCCAGAAGCTATTATTGGTAGAAGAATGAACAGATGCTGAAAAGGGAAAAAGAAAAAGGCAGAAATTTCCCCTTAGTATCCACATTTGAACATCGAGCCCATAGCTTTCAACAGTTTCAGAGGGAGAGCAAACATGAAAAGCTTCGGAACCAAATTTTAGGTATATAAGGCTTGGTTTGTATCATTTTAGCTCATTGCCCTGTATGTCTCTTGGAGGGAAGAACTGATAGTAAATGAGGGTCAGAAAAGAGATAACAGGGAGAAGGACGTTTGTTCTCAACCTTTTGTGAGAGCAACGAAATCAGATGTTAGTGAGGTAAAATGTGATAGATCCAGACAATTCTTGATGGGACTGTGGGGCTGTCCTAGCTGGAGGTTCTTACTTTGTTTCCTCCACCGATGCCAAGATGGACTATTTGCACAAAGAAATAAGTTGTTTTGGAGTCATAAGTGCTATAAAAAGGATTATAATTAGGATTTGAACTTCAGATTCTAGCTGTACTTTGGATATGAGAAAGAAACCATCAATCACACGTGCACCTGAATTCTATCTGTTCAACTCCCCAATCAATTACAAAGCTCATGGGTATGGAGAAATATTTTGCCACATTTTAAGAGCAAGAAAAAATTTTGTCAAAGCATTTTAGAGTGGATTTTTCTGTCATTCTGTTTACTTCGCTTTTTCTTTTTATTCTCTCCATCCCAATGCAGGGTCACTTCATTGCACATTATTTCATCCATGACTCTGCTATTTGGATCTTTGTGAAGCACACTTATGGAAACAATAAGTTTTCTCTTCCCATGCACCAAGTGGAGTTTCTAATAACAATAATAAAAACACCATTAACCTCAATATTATTAACAACAGCAATTATAGAGCAAAAACTTAAGATGACATAATAGCCATGTTGATGAGCAATTACAATGTGTCATGTCCTCTGCTCAGCACTTACCTGCCTTAAAATACAATTAAGTCTCATGGCAAAACTATGAGATCAGCACTTTTTTCCATTTCCACATTTACAATGAAGACAACTGACACTCAGAAGCCAGTGCCTCAACTAGCAGACGAAGTTGGTGGGTGTCCCGCCCAACACACTGCAGGCCCCTCACACCCAACACATACCCTCTGTTCATGCCCTCAGCCTGTCTTTCTGCCTCCCGTGTTTGCAACTGCTCTTCCTTATTCCAATGCTCTCTCAGGAAAGCTATATTTTCAGGGCATCATCTTCACAACCATAAGTGATGCCCTATTCCTGTCTGGTTAGCTTCCACTCATGCTCTTAGAACAAAAGCCACCTCCTCAGAGCTGACTCCCCAGACATGACCACTTTCTGGACTCCCTCCATCTTTACAATGTACAGTCACTGGTTACCAGCATTGTCTTCCACCACTAGACTTAAAGTTCTATTCAGTTTTCACATGAAGTCATGTCCTGAGTTGTCAGCTCTGTTTTAGTCATCAACTACACATAACTGAAGAGGTGAGTGACTGTAAACACTACCCAGGTGGGTGACAAGGTGTTTGGAACCAGAGGACTCCTTTCATCCCCCATTGCCATTTTCCAACCCCTCCTTTTGAGAAACCCCCTCTCCCTGATTTGAAACCCATGGAGCTATCCCAGATGTTATTTTCTCAATTACTTATAGAAGTAAGGAAAAGAATAGCATTTTTTAAGAGAGAGAGAGCATGCATGATGAGAAGGGGAGAGAGAGAATCTCAAGCAGGCTCACAAGTAGACCCATACTCAGTGAGGAGTTGGACACAGGGCTTGATCCCACAACCCCAGGATCATGAGCTGAGCCAAAATCAAGAGTTGGACTCTCAGCCAACTGAGCCAACCAGGTGCCTCATAATAGAAGTTTTAAAAGTCAGCCAGTTACAGAAAATAGGGATATGTGAAGACTCCGATAAACTATAGCATGCATGTCCCATCTAATAGGGGTATTTGCTGCCCTAAGGATTGAAAGCCTCATATTCACCAAAGCTCCAAATATTTATAGATATATTTTTAGCTTCGCATGCAAAAATCTTTCACTATTTTAATATCATGTAGAAGGTGTATGACATGACCCAAGTTATTTAACTTCTCCATGCCTCAGTTCCTCATCTGTAAAACAGAATCAATATTGGAACCTCATTCATAAGGTTGCTATAAAAAAGTAAATTACTTGATATGTGTGAGCGGCTTACAGCAGTTCTTTGCACACAGTGTTTACACATATATTTGAATATGTAATATGTGATTCCATGTATAATATTTAATTTCATGTTGAATATTTAATTGAATATTGAATATATAACTAACTAACAACAACAATAATATATTTTTAAAGGAAAAGACATTGCAAGCCAAGCAGCGCACATCTATAGGCCACTTATGGCCTGCAGGTTATCAGATTGGGATCTATGCTTCCACTTTCACTAAAAGCCTCACTTCAGACCGCCACCAATGCAGCACACCTCCCTGATTCTTTTATCCTATGTAGTTTCATAAATAGACCCTTCTCTGACCCCAGACTCCTCAATACTCTGAAATCATGACTGCTCAGCCCACCTCTAAGTCTCAAGACTAGCCAAGAAAGAATCATATCTGCCTTTACTCTGCCCCATGGAGGTATGGTTGAAACACTTTACCCTCACACACAAACCCTTTAGGAAGCTCCTCTTCCTAGGCCTCAGAGGGGTCTGTATCAGCTGCAGCCCACTTTTCAATCAATCTTATCTGTAATGTTTGCAGATTGCGCCAGCCACCCCCGAAGCCAGCTGTGTTATCAGCAATCAGCAGCATGGTGAGGACAGAGGATAGGCACAGTTGAGAAAGAAGCTAAAAATAACCATTTTCAAATTAAAACCCTGAATTGGAAAGGAATGAAGTGGGGGAAGGAGAGGGAAGGCATGGTAGGGCAGGTTTTATTTATTTACACCAATGAATCAAAGATAAAAGGACCAAAAAGGCATCTTGAAGGAGTTGGGAGTATGGCAGAATTGTTTTCATCTCCAGTAATGTTGTCAAAACATGAACGATGATGTGAAGCAATGCCTGTCAGACAAACCCAAAGGAAGCTTATTTACACGTTTGGGATGAGCCAGGTTGTAAATGATGGTTTAATTGGAAAATCTACCTAGTCATTTGAACAAGCCAACCTAAAAATAGACATAACATAGTGCTGGGAGGAAAATAAACTTAAGGAAATTTCTTTTCCACTGCTTTGCTCTAATACATTTCTCTCCTGCCTCTCTGTATGCCATTCTCATTTCCATTAGGGAAAAAAAAACACTTCTCAGCATTTCCCATGCCACCCTTAACCTCCCTGACTTGCTCACTGGGGGCCTGTGGAAGACAAAGCATTCTCTCAATGACTGCAGACAGGCTCTGGGCAATACCCAACACACGTAGACCAACCTCTGGGGCTGGGATGGTGGCCTCCTAAAAAACAAACAGTGCAGAGGCTAATGGATTAGGGAAGGTGTGTAGAATGTTCAACTCGATGTCCAGCAAGTAAAAAGCATTCAATACATATTAGTTTCTTTACCTACCGCTCTAACAGCAAACTGGTATTTACTAACAAAAAGAAAAAAAGATCACCTATCACATCAATAATAAGAATTTTTGAGTGGGAAGAATTATATCAATACAGTACCAATGACTATTTCTGGATGGGAGATTTTGGTTGATACAGGTTCCTTCTTTATTTAGGTTTTTACATTTTTCTGCAATGAGAAATCAGAAGATGATTTTTAAATCAAAATTCTGGATGCTATTATATTGAAGTCATGTCATTCTAGCCTCATACTCACCTATTCCCATCCAATAACCCGAGATTCTAGTAAAATTAATTCATTAATGAGATTAAAATTAAGGTTTTAGTTCTTTTTTTGGTATTTTTTAAATGTTCTAGAAATTGGCATTTTACCAATTTTCTAATGAAGGGAGGTTGGCACTAATACCAATCTTAAACTGAATACCACTTGATGTGGTTGTAATATTTCAAAACATACCCAAAAACCATATATAAACATATAAAAGAATTAGTAGAGCACATGCAATTCATTTCATGACTTGGGCCATTATTCTTAGGTTACCCTTTTTGTCATCTGCAGCAGACACTTGTGATGAACCGTCCCATTTCCCCCAGTTCACCTAATTTCAGCACTGGTGTGATGGACAGTTCCAGGCATCTTTGCCAGTGTCCCATGTGTCTCTCTACACAGCTTTCTCTCAAGCTGGGGAAAGTAATTTAGCCACATGCAGATGCAACCCAGAAATGTGGGGGATTCTATGTCTCCAATATAACCCTCATTCGATGGAGGATGAAAGTCTATGGACAAATGTCTCAACTTCCTTGTCTTCCAGGGGGACAATTTTAAGAAGTGATCACTTCATTAACACCTATTTTATTGCTTTTCTTCCCTTCTTGTCTCTCTCTCCACTTTCCCACACTTGTGTTTTCTGTAATCACCTCCAAAATAAAATCCCTATATTAAGTCTTTGTCTCAGGGTTAGCTTTATGTGGCAGAAGGAGGTGTGGTTGGATCCAGAGTAAGACATCATAATTATAATTCCTAGGTTAAAAAGCAGTCTTCAAGTCACTAATGACAGTAATGTCACTAATGACAACAATGTCACTAATTACAATTTCATCAATGACAACTGCAGTCTAGATTTTATTTATTAGAATGTAGTGCCTAGGGGCACGTAGGTGGCTCAGTCAGTTGGGCATCCGGCTCTTGATTTCAGTTCAGGTCATGATCCCAGGGTCATGGGATCAACCCCTGTGTTGGGCTCTGCACTGAGCATGAAGCCTGCTTGGGATTCTCTCTCCCTCTGTCCCTCTCCCTTACTTTTGCGCCCTCTCTCTCACTCTAAAGAAGGAGGAGGAGGAGGAGGAGGAGGAGAGAATGTAGGGCCAAAATTAAACTGACCATGTAAGCAACCTGCAAACAGAATGGGACTGGAACAAAACTATTACTACACAGAACTGTGACAGGCTCTGGGACAAAGTAAACAAATGCTTTCACCAGCCCGTGGGCAAAACCTACTCTTTTTGTAACTCTTGGCCTTGAAGAACTGGGGTCCTAGGAACACAATAAGCAAGGAAGACGATTCATTCAACAGTAACTGTCTCCTTTTAGCCTGAGTTTTTGACAGCCTTGCAACAGAACAGGAATTATGGTGGCCTTTCTGCTTAGCACACAGGACCAGTGACATACAGTATGCATGCCTGCTTTTCCTGCCACAAAGCTATGACACATTATCAAAGCCTCACAAAGTCATTCCATCTTAGTACAACTCTGAACAACTTGTTTCCATCTTATTTCTGGGACAAGGACATTCACTGTATCCTACTTTCAGTGATTTTTCTGAATATTGTATTAAATGTTGACACATGCCTGACAACTCAAATTCATTGGTTAAAAGTTTTTCCTCTTTCAAAATTGTTTTTAATGTAATAATTTAATGAGTATTAATCCCAGATTTGTCACTAAATATGTAACCTTGCTTAATCAAACTTCAGCATTTTGTTCTATAAAATACAGATAGCGATAAAACACTGTGGATTATTATGAAAATTGCAAAATTTCCTGAAATGTGTTTAGTAAAGTCCTTGGCACAAAAGCACTTCTAAATGTTAAACATTACTACTAAAATCATATCCAATCATAATAACTGCACAATGAAAAAATACAAAGCCAGTTTTGCACTTAGAATCTGGAGACACTTTAAAAGATATGTAAGGTCTTCTCATACTAACTTTTCATTTTTTTATGCAATTTAACCTTCATTAAAATTTAACAGTAATGTGTAAAGAAATTAATTTCCCCAAAAAGCAGAAGTGATGAAGATATCCATCAAGGGGAATCTTACAAACAGAAGGGAAAGCAGATATACAGAGGGACTTAATCATGTTCTAAACACTTGTGGAATGCCAACTTTATACTAGAATTGCATCAGATAAAAGACACAAAGATGAACAAGATTCTATTTCCACTGAGGGAAGCAGCTGTCCAGTGAACCAATAAGAGCCCTACATTGACATGATATGTATTATTTTCAAGGCAATATGAGAAGACCTTAAAAGGAATAACCAGCTCTATTAAGGGGAGTTGGAGGTGGATGCAAATGAGGTAAAGCTACATGGTTATGACTGCTAAACTGGTAATATAAAGAATGAATAAAAGTTAACAAGTTAACCAGTGGGAAAAGAAGGTGTCAGGGGGGCGCCTGGGTGGCGCAGTCGGTTAAGCATCCGACTTCAGCCATGTCATGATCTCGCGGTCCGTGAGTTCGAGCCCCGCGTCGGGCTCTGGGCTGATGGCTCGGAGCCTGGAGCCTGTTTCCGATTCTGTGTCTCCCTCTCTCTCTGCCCCTCCCCCGTTCATGCTCTGTCTCTCTCTGTCCCAAAAATAAATAAACGTTGAAAAAAATTTTTTTTAAAAAAGAGGGTGTCAGGACACAGTATATACAAAAGCAAGGAATTGTGGAAAAGCAAAGTAACTTCGAGGAACTCCAAACAAACAGTTAGATTAGACCCAGGAGAGATGGGATAAGTGAGGGGAGATGTAAGAAAACAATTCTCATAAATTGTAGGCTGTAATTATTTTGAAATCCATAATGGAATTATAAGCAAATTTGTAGGAAATATTTAATGGCACATAAGATTGGATTACTTGTCCATTTTCACATTACTAGCAGAAGTACAACTAGAAGCTGAGCGTCCCAATTCCAATATGGTATTCTATCCTCTGGACCAGTAGTTCAAAAAGAGGGGTCCCAGGGGGCACTTGGGTGGCTCAGTCAGTTAAGCATCTAACTTTTTATTTCAGCTCAGGTCATTATCTCACCACTGTGAGATCAAGCCCCATGTCAGCCTCCATGCTGGGCACAGAGCCTGCTTAAGATCCTCTTTCTTTCTTTCTTTCTTTCTTTCTTTCTTTCTTTCTTTCTCTCTCTCTCCGCACCCCCCCCCACCGCCCCCTCCATTTTACATGGGAAATTGTTAGCAATGTACATTTGTAGTTCTCATTCCAGACCTACTAAACCAAGAAAACTGAGAAGGGGATAATTTTAAAAGCCCACATACTAAAATTTGAGAATCACCACTCTTGATGATGCTGTGGTCTTCATAGTCCCAAAGAGTTTTTCACAAAAGAAACTAAAGGAAAAGCAAAGTTACCACGTTCAGAAAACAGTCTTGTGTTCATAATAAAACTTTATCAGTCAAGCACTTTGTGAAAATATTCTGTTTCAGCAAGTCCTTTCACAATCAATATCTCAGAGACCACAACAGGTTCTAGTTGCTGGGAAAATCATTTACCCTTAGATGGCACTTAGGTGTCGGCTATATGGAAACCCAAGAGCAGGTGCCTACCAGTGTACCTGAGGGAAGGGGTTTGGAGAAGAAAAGAAAATTATAAGAAATGGAAGGACATGAATCATCCTCTTTTCCCTAGAGTTTATTAAATTTATACTTAAGAAGTTAAGTAAGCCCAACCCCAATATCATAACATTTTAGAGTTTAGGAGAACATGAAAGTCTACTAGGCCATTTTCAGTATTGTTCACCTCCATGTTCTCAGTGCCTGACAGTCTCTAGCATATAGTTTTGTGTTTAACAAAAGATTGTTGGGGTGCCTGGGTGACTTAGTTAAGCATCTGACTCTTGATTTCAGTTCAGGCCATGATCACAGTTGTGAGATCAAGCCCCACATCAGGCTCTGTGCTTGGAATTTTCTCTCTCTTCTCTCTCTGTCTCTCTCTCTGTCTCTGTCTCTCTCTCTCTCTCTCTCTCTCTCTCTCTCTGTCCCTCTGTCTCTATGTCTCTCTCTCTCTCTCTCTCTCTCTCTCTCTCTCTCTCTTTCTAATGAAAGTAAATAAATAAAAGATTATCAACTGAATGAACAACCTAATTAATACAAAGAATAAACTGTTTTGAGCATATGCCTGCAGACTAATAAAAAAATGTTAAAAGTTGACTAAGGACAAGCTACAGCCTATTTTATATGACTGAACATGCAATATTTGAATAAATGCAGTCTGAACACTATGGCTATTACATTGATTTTTCTGAAATTAGAACCATTCTGCATCCAATCAACCTGCCTCTCTATTGCTGACAAAAACCATTGAGGAGATGAAGAAAAATCTCATTTGTGCCAGTATCTGGCAAACTAACACAAGTTAATTTGTCAATTAAACTATCAGTGTAATGGGCAATGTTACAAACTAACATTAGCAGGTTAAGAGAGGCAAGCTGTATAATTCATAAAGAGAAACGCAAGTCCACAATAAGAATTCAGATGTAACTTAAATGGAGATGAATAATGACAAAACCAAATTAAAGACGGGGTCTGGGTGACCTCTAGTGTTATTGTGAAGAATGTGAGGTAATAATGAGAAATGTAAAATAGCCCATAGTGCAGAATACTAAATATATATCTCTATATATAACTATATGTATGCATCTATGTATATAAATACATATGTTATATATACCACTTCATTGCAACATAGTTATCATTTCCATCCCTTTAAAAGTAACCTAAGAAACAACACGTAGGATTTTACATTTTAGTCTTCATCACTAAAATACTGACTATTCGGACTTACTGACTTAATATTAAAATGCCTTCATTTGTATATATGCAGAAGTTTGAGATCTTAGCCTCACTATTCAAATACCTTTGGGGGGAAAAAATAAGGCTTTGTATTAAATGTTAAATAACAGTAGGTTTCCTAACTGATATTGGAAAAAGGTCAAGGGAATGCAGAGAGGCAATAAAGTCATTCCAATTTTAGTAGTGTTGAGAGTGCTTACATTCAGTTGCTTCACCTTCTAATGTATGCATTGATTTTTCTAAAAGCACAGCTCTGATCACCTTCAATCAAGGTTCTTCAAAAGCCCCCAACTGCCTACCAAATTAAGAACAAATCCTTAGGTGGGTCATTCAAGGTCTTCCATAATATGACCACCCCAACCTTCATTTCCCATGAAGAAGGCATTGCCGGGTGTCGCAAAGCTTGTATTATTTTTGCACATGCAGACTTCCCACTTACTGGTGTCCTTTTTAACGTCCAGTGTTTTGCAAACCTTTGTGTAAAGACAGCCCCAGATCTGGGAAGGGCTGGCAACTTATTTCTGATAATATCCTGATTTCAACTCCTATTTCACCACTTGCTAAATGTGTCATTTTACAAAAATTACTTAGCCTAGCTTAACTCAGTTTGATCATCCCTAATATAAGGATAAAGTGTATCATGAATATATTACCAGAGCTGTCTCTGCATTACAGAAAGTAAAGAAGCATAGAAAAGAACGAAAGTCAAATACCATCTCTGCTATTGATTAACTTTGGGATTCTGGGTACATTAGTCAACTCTCTTAGTTCCATTTTCCTCACTTGTAAGACAGGTGCAATAATAACCAACTTCATTATATTGATGCAAGGGGTAAAATCATGATTTATTTGAAAAAGCATTCAGTATATCTATCACCTGCTTAACCCTGTACACTTTGGGGCCACTGCCTCTACCCATTTCTTTCATTTGTGGGGAGGGGCATGGATCTCAGGTGATGCCATCAAGCCCTCTAGTTGGGCTGGCGCTTCTGGTTGCCCTGTTTCTCCTTTTCCTATTGCAAATGGAATCAACCAAGGATCAAGAAGATGTTAACAGTACAACAAGGCATAGTTATTATGGGGTATCTGATAATCTTGAGTTACAGGACGGTCCAGTAAGCCTTCTAAACTGAACATTATGTGATCAGCAAAGTTATTTTAGCTGATAGCCTTGGTATAAACCAGGCTCAGAGTGAAGAGTTAAAACAAAGTTTTGATGTATGGTTCCACTTCTATAGATGTCTAGAGTAACCAGATTCATAAAAACAGAAAGTAGAATGGTGGTTGTCAGAGGCTGGGGGAGTTGTGGTCTAACAGGTATAGAGTTACACAACAATGCAAATGTACTTAACACTATTGAACTGAATACTTAAAAATAGTTAAAATTTTACCACAATTTTAATTTTTTTTTCATTTTCCAAAGATTTTATGAGATGAAATTTATCATCTCTTAAATGCAACTCCTAGCATCTCCATAGTAGGCTACATAACACACATATGTCAGCTCACATGTGCATGGGCACACATGCACACACACATATAAACATAACATACACACAAGAGTAGGAAGGGCGATTTTGTCTAAAAATCCATGTTTTTACTAGTTGGCCCCATACTGATACCACAAATCCTATATTACTTTGATTTCATGTTGAAGAATGAGAAAAGTACATCTTTCACCTCTCTGAATTTCACCCCTCAAAGAGGGATTGATTCTAACCCATTTGGCTAGAAATAAAAGGAATAAAAGGATAAGCATTCATCTTCTACCTGGAGTAACTTGGGCAAAATCTAGGACAAAACCCCAGCTTAAATAATTTTGAACTCCTTCCAATTATTATAAGGCTTCTGTATGATTATTAAAACAATTTCTCAACAAGAGCTCACAGCAATTCCTGCCACCCCTTTAAACTGAGTACAGCAAAGGAAGGAGTCCCAAAGCCCACGCCAGACTTGTGTCCCTTCCTGCTGAATACACTGGAAGAATCAGTAATAATTATAAATCTACACTGCTGTTCTTGGGTTAGAAATTCCAAATTACTTTTAAAGCCTCCTCATTAATGTGTCCCTCTATCAGCCCAACTCTTATTATTGTCCTGATATCCAGTGTCCTTAGAGCTTGATGAAAAAGGATAAAACTTAGGAGTCCTGGTGTAAGTGAGGTGAAATAACCCCAGACATTTATCCCCAGATCCTTGTGCTTCTCCAAGTCAGTGTCCCCTACGGTGCTGTCTCTGTATTTCTGGATGGATTCTAGTAATCCTAATTCATGGGCACAATTTATTTTAGGTATTTAAGTTGTCATTGGTGTGTAGCATATATAAACAGAAAATTACACAAATCATCGTTGTACAAATTGATGCATTTTCACAAAGTAAACTTTCCTGCATAACCAGCACCCAAAGAAACACAGCACTGCCACAGTTCCTAAAGCCCCCTCGTGTTCTGTTGAAGTTACCTTGCCAAAGTAACTATTACAACAAATATGCTGACTTCTAACATCATACATTAGTTTTGCCTCTTTTTTTTTTTGAAACTTTATACAAATAGAATCACAGAAACTGACTGGTAAATTTCTAAGATTCATCTATATAGTTCTATGTCACAGAAGCTTGTTCACTCTCATTGACTTCCTTGTCTATTTTACTGCTGATGCAATTCCCCATTTATTTGCAATTTTCCCATTATATACTGGTCTATAAACGCACATCTGAAATCACTGTATCTGAAGTTCCTAGCAATGCTCTAATGACCCTCTAACAGTAACCACAGAGCTGTCTTGTCACCCCTTGTCCAAGCCAGTAATTCCTGAATTCCATTTCTTGGGTTCAATATACCACCTCCCCATGTGTGAAACAGGAAACCCATATTTCCTGGGAACAATACAACCTTGCTATATTTGTACATATTCTGTTACTGCCTTAGAAATTATTTTTGAAAACACGATATTCTATCTGTTTCAGTTCTAGTCAACAAGTTTTACTAGAGTTCCTTCTATATGTCAAGCACTGTGCTGCCCACTGGGCTACAAAATAAGATACAGTCCCTAATTTGGGGGAGCTTCAGGTCTACTGGTAAGAAACATGATGTTATGTATGTAGCCCCTGGAAGTATATGTGCTGTTCAAATCCCTCACCAATGCAGTTCTACCTCCAGGAAGTTATAAACTCATAACCCTGGGAGTGGGAGCTCTTGAGAAAGTCTTCAATAGTTCATCCCAAATGTGAAATGTCCTTGAAATACTGTGTATCAGTAAAAGGTATGCTTAATAATATGATCATGCCTGTGTTAATATAAAAAAAAATACCTCCCTTCATAACTGTCTGTTAAAATAGACACCCCAGGACCATGTGCCCTGTTTGACACTTGAATTTTAGCACTCCTGTAAACCACTAATATATTAAACCACTGAAGATATTGGCACTGATGTTTGAAAAGGACAAATCCAAACAACCTGTAAAAATTTACCACATAATAAAAGGAGATGAGGCACCTCTATCAATCTTGTAGATGATCCACAAAAACCTGGCCATATTGTGTTTTGATATATACTAATTGATTTGATCTGCTTTTCCCAGAGGATAAATAATTCTTCCAGTATTTTACCCACCTTAAACAGCCATGCATATCATATTGTATCTGAGGCTTTAAATCACAAACCTCAGTAAAACACAACCTGAAATCCTAGTGTCACTCACACATTTAATAACTGAAAAAGTAATACTCATGATTTTCCTGTTTGAAAGTAGAAATTGACTCCTAGGAAGGCAGTGAAGCCAATTTGCAATGAGCAGCTTTCATTTCCTACTCTTAATTCAAATCTTCATGAAATTGTTTGAAGTCACGGCAGAAGTAGTGGCATTCCAATGTAACCCACAAGGGGTTCTTTGGTGAGAGACATTTATATGTAAAATACACTCTGCTTATCGACCAAAAGAGTCAGTGGACTTTGAGTCCTAAAAAGGGACATCTTGGGGCACCTGGGTTCAGTCAGTTTAGCATCCGAATCTCTCTCTATTTCAGCTCAGGTTATGATCTCATGGTTCGTGGGATCCAGCCGGGCATCGGGCTGTGTGGACAGTGTGGAGCCTGCTTGGGATTCACTCTCTCCATGTCTCTCTCCCCCTCCCCTACTCATGCTTTCTCTCTCTCTCTCTCTCTCTCTCTCTAACTAAACATTTTAAAAATAAATAAATAAATAAATAAATAAATAAATAAATAAATAAATAAATAATAGAAAGGGACATCTTTCTAACCACAGAGAAAAAGAGTCATGATGGTGGCATAAGATGATCAGAAGTAAAAGTGAGAATCCTCAGGCACTCTTGTTTGAGCTTGCTGTGTCTTTTCTGTACAAGGGGAGACATGATATCACATTGATACACACATCCTGGAAGTCAGGAAGGCCAAGGGTATGTACAACTAGAAGCCCTCAGCATACAGTTGGGAATTAAATTTTTTTAACGTTTTTTTATTTATTTTTGAGACAGAGAGAGACAGAGCATGAACGGGGGAGGGGCAGAGAGAGAGGGAGACACAGAACTGGAAGCAGGCTCCAGGCTCTGAGCCATCAGCCCAGAGCCCGATGCGGGGCTCGAACTCACGGACCCTGAGATCGTGACATGAGCTGAAGTCGGACGCTTAACCGACTGAGCCACCCAGGTGCCCCTACAGTTGGGAATTAAAGCCTTGGAACTGAGTGACACCATCTAGGCTACAGAAGAGAAGAAAAAATGTATGAGGTCTGAGCCCTAATCTGATCCAACACAGAGGTAGCAAAGAGGAGGACAAACTCAAGGGGGCATTAAAAGAAGCAACGTACAATGTAGAAGGAAAAACAGGAGTGTGGGTATCTTCAAATTATGTGGGAGGGAAAATGTTTCAACAAAGTGGAGATAATCAGCCATTTCAAACCTTCTGAAACGCCAAGTTAAATGAATTTTGAGAAGCGTCCACAATCAGTAAGCTAAAGGCACCAGCGACCACGACAAGTATAGTTTCAGGGGTCGGGGGGAGCAACAGTGGACTGAAGGGAGTATGTACAGTGATGATTAATAGACAGTAGCAAACTGTAAAGAAAAATGCACAAAACTGACAGTATCTAGAGCAGGACTTTTTAAAGAGGAGATACATTAGGCCATGTGTTTATGCTGATGAGGAAAATCTAGCAAAACGAGGAAAATTGATGATACAGAAGAGAAAGGGATGGATACAGGCTTGACGTTCTTAAGCAGATTACAGGTATGAGATCAAGTTTAACAAGGAGCATGAGGAGGGGAAATAAGGTAAGAGCTAGACATTTCCTCCTCCATGAAAGGGAGATCAGCAGCAGAAGGTGCCAGCATTTGGCAGATTTGTCAGGGGGATGCTGGGACAATTTTCTAAAGATTGCTTCAGTTTGTTTCAATGAAATAAAAAGGGAGGTCGTAAGCTAAAAGTAAAAAGAGTTGTTGAAAATTTGCAGATAAAAAGAGATAGATTTAATCATTCAGATAACCTGGGTTTCAATCCAAACCCTGCTTACTCCAAGCTATGTGCCTTAAACCATTAAGTTAACTGCTCTGGGGGGTGCCTGGCTAGCTTAGTCGGTAGAGCATGTGACTCTTGATCTCAGGGCTCTGAGTTCAAGCCCCACATTGGACGTGGAGCCTGCTTTAAAACATAAATAATTAATTAATTTTAAAAAATAAAAAAGTTAACCCCTCCGATCCCCAGCTTCTTCATCTATAAAACAAGGATAATGACACTTACATCATAGGATTAATCCAGCACCTCAGAGTGATTTTTATTTTGCTCAAGTTTCTTTCCTGTAAAAGTAACCATCATGGATCTTCCTAAGTGGCATTATAAAAACAATTGTCACATCAGCTTATATTTAATAAGAACATATACATACACAGAATTAATGGCATAAAAAGGACTCTGGGACACACCCACAACAACTAGTCTTGGATTTAGACTGATGCAAAATATTCCACAACTAATATATGCCACTTAACCTTTCTGTGCAGATATTTCCAATCTGTAAAATGAAGTCCTAGGATGTAACAGTCTGTTTTTTCTAACTCTAAAATTCTGTAAGCACACCAATTATTCCATTTATACACAGCTGCCCCTTGTCTACACCAAGTATGGTTTTAAAGTGTTTATATTTATACCCAGATCCCCTCTTTCTATAAACACTGCTATCACACTATCTGCCTAACTATACTTAATCTTTAAGGTAAATGTTAGATATTTTCATAAATTAAAAAAATTTTTTTTCAACGTTTATTTATTTTTGAGACAGAGAGAGACAGAGCATGAACAGGGGAGGGGCAGAGAGAGAGGGAGACACAGAATCGGAAACAGGCTCCAGGCTCTGAGCCATCAGCCCAGAGCCCGACGCGGGGCTCGAACTCACGGACCGCGAGATCGTGACCTGGCTGAAGTCGGACGCTTAACCGACTGCGCCACCCAGGCGCCCCATAAATTAAAATTTTAAGTGAGTGTATCATTTGTATTCCAATAAACAGCAAATTTTATCAAGACATTATATCCTAAATAAACATTGTAGGGTCCTAGGGGAATACTCAAATATATTTTGGGGCAAAAGACTTAAAATAAATATATAATCCTTAAAAAATCAGTGTTTGGGTCACCTGGGTGGCTCAGTCAGTTAAGCATCCGAGTCTTGATTTAGGCTCAGGTCATGATCTCGCGACTGAGATCCAATTCGGGCTTAGCACTGGGTGTGGAGCCTGCTTAAGATTCTTTCTCTCCTTTTCTCCCTCCACCCCCTCACCCCCCCTTTCTCCGGCTCGTGCTCTTTCTTTTGCAAAAATAAATAATAAGCATAAAAATAATCAGTGTTAAGTATGACTTTGCAAAGATAAATAATGAGGAAATGTTATTTTTACCATCTAATTAATTGTATGGAAAATTATTAATGTATCCTTCAATGACAAGTTCACAGGTTAAAAAACAAAAAAGAACATGAATACCTAATTTTTTTAAATGGCACAAATATGTATATAGTTGTGTATAGTCACATGGTTTTAGTTATCTGGAATGAGTCTTGAATCCAGTAAGCCCAGTGATAAGACAGGCACTACTATGGCTGCTTCTGTCCCTTAGAATGCACTCTCAATTACAGGATTTGTATAATAATAAAAATAATGGTAAATGTGTCCATTTCCAAGCCCCTTCAAGTGTCCATATAGCAATCAACAAAGCATTGCTGTTTTCATTTAAGCCATTGTTCTAACCATCTCACACGATAGCAATGAATTAAAAACCTGGTTAATATTCCCATCACAAAGACTTTCAAGATTTCATTACCTTCTGTGCCTTTCCTTTTGGTATGTCTATAAACTTCACTGAATTGGACTATTATCTTGGAGTAGGGCTCCCAGATTTAGCAAATAAGAATGCAGGATACTTGTTTAAAAGTGAATTTCAGGGAGTACCTGGATGGCTCAGCTGATTAAGTGTCCAACTCTTGGTTTCAGCTCAGGTCACGATCTCGGTTTCATGGGTTCGAGCCCCACATCGGGCTCCACGTTGACAGTGCAGAGCCTGCTCGGGATTCTCTGTCTCCCTCTCTCTCTACCCCTCCCCAACTCACACTGTCTCTGTGTCTCTCAAAATAAATAAACTTTTAAAAAATGAATTTCAGATAAATTACAAATAATGTTTTAGCATAACAATGTCCAAAATAACACATGGGACATATCTACACTAAAAAAAATTACCTGTTGTTCATCTGAAATTCAAATTTAACTGTGCGTGCTATCCTTTACCTGACAACCCTACCTTGTATCCCACCTTGGCCATTTGATCCTAGAAATACCCTGAGATCATGGTGATGGTGATGACGGTGATAGCATCTGATTTTTATAAAAGGTTTATCAGGGGCCAAAAACAGTGAGCTCTTCTGACTGCATAATTTGGTATGATTTCTTTGAATCAATCAAATGAAAAGTTAGTCTATTTTGTGTTTAAGTGTCTGAAAATTATTAATTGAGGTCCTACATTTGCCAAACTCTTATCAAGCACTGGGGAAATGGTAGAAAACAAACCAGAGTGGAGTTTTCCTCCAGGCGCCCAAGCTGGTAGGAAAAAAGACATTCAGTAATGCTCTCACAAATGCACAGCAATGGAGAAGAGGAGCAGTGAGAAAAATATGTGTCATGAGAGAGTAATCCAAGGGAACCTCTACTTGGGAGTGTAGTTGGGTGCAGAGAAGCCAGAGAAGGTCTCTCTGATTCTGAGACCTGGAGTCTCAAAAAGCACTGAAGGCAGAGGAGGGAAATCTGGCAGGTTCAGTGGACTGGAGAAAGCCAGTGTGGGTAGAACATGTGAGCGAGGTGACAGGGCAGGAAATGACTCTGTAGAAATAGGTGGAGGCCACACCATGTGGGGGTCTTCTGAGTCATGTTCAGGACCTGGGGTTTTGTTTTAATGGTATGAAGAAGCCCTTGGAGGCCTTTCAGGAGTGTGGCGACATGAACAAAACTGCCTATTAAAATGCTTTATCCAGCTGCTGTGCAGAAAATGACACAGGAGGGAGAAATAGTACAATTGAGAAGAACGGGCTATTGAAGTAGAGGAGGCATGAAATGAGTCTTTAACTAGTATGGTGATAGTGAGGTAGAGAAATCTTTTGGAACTAGAAATGACCGAATTTGTCATTGGATAGAGGTAAGGAGTGAAAGAAAGAAATGTCAGATGACTTATTAGAGTAGGTCACTAGGGTAAAGAGGCAATCTACTTTGGGCCTTTTTGAATTTGAAATGCTTTATGTCACATTTACCCTCACACCTAACCCCAGCCCCCTGTATTGCCATCAATGTGAATCTGAAATAAAAAGACTGGAGTCGTGAGCACTTGTTTGTGGGACTAAAGTATTCTACATTCAGAAATGTTTCACTTCATTGCCCAAATGCAAATGCAGAGGAAGCGTTACTTACCTAAGACAGAACCTAAGGAACCAAAGAAGCACTGAGATTTGAAAGAAGGTACAGCAGTATTGCTCACAATATTGCTCACAATTGCTCACAATTCCTCTTAGGGACCAAAGAAGCACTGAGATTTGAAAGAAGGTACGGCAGTATTGCTCACAAAACGCCAGCAAACTATCATTGACGGGATGTGTCTCCACTAAATGGAGACAAAGATTCAGATAAAGGAAGTCTTCATATTTATCGACTTTCTTCTTGACAATTTGACAAGACAAGATACAAAGAGTTTGCTTTTGTAGCTAACTCCATTTTAAGAACAGCAACCAGCAATCTGGCTGACTGGCTAAAACTTCTAGCTAAACATAATCAACATGAGTTTTCCACCTCATCCTGAGCACTTCCTGTCAAATTAATTGTATGAACATTCACATACATTGTGCAGCATTTGTGACCTCGTTTGAGTCTACATTGGAAAGTTTGAGAAAGAAAAGGGAGTTAAATTCTTTTACATTTTTCCCTTCACATATATTCTGAGACAGAATGATAACCCCATCTAGAGTTCATTATAGGAAATTTTTCAACAACCGGAGGATTATATGAAAATGAGCTTGAGAGAGAAATGGTTGAAAAACAGGACCAGGATCCATTGACGTGATTTCCACATGTGTTGTTGGTACAACGTGGTGTGGTATAAAAAGACCCTACTGATAGATACTTATGTACTTGGATATACATGTAGATATCTGGGCAGAGTTTTGTAAAACTGTGTCCATTATGAAATGAACCAAGTGCTTCTTATTATTCTTATACAGCACATTAATGCACACTGTGCTTTTTTTAACATAACTGCCCCACATGGAAACATTTAAAAACTCTAATAGTACATCTGCTAATGTCTTCAAAGAGAGCAGCATGTTCAGTCTGTTCTTTGAAATGAAAAGTGTCAACCGTCATGCAATTCTTAGAACTCAGATGTTAAAAATCTGTAGTGTCAAGAATGGGCTCATTGTGGGCTGCTGATAGTACAGACTCCTACAAATGTTCCATTGTACTTCTGAGCCATGCTAATGATCCGTGCCTAATGGACCATGAAGAGCATTTTGAAGCCACCTTTTCCCTGAACATCACCAACTCTCAATACCTTGTCAAAAAGCACCAGTGGTTGTCACAATGATATCCCCCAAGTGTGCCTTTCCCAATGCAACCATCAAATGCATTTGAAAGCTTTGAGAAATAGGCAGCAAAATTCAAGGGGAGTTCAACAGTGCATATCTGAGCTTTAAAAAAAATTAAACCTGAAGTAATATTTGAGAAATGGGCTTTTCACAGTGGAAAAACTAAGCTATTATGATATGGGAATTCCATTTTTATCCAATTGTGATAAAATAATAGCAACTAGTTATACAGCACTTTTTAAGTTATATGTTTTGCATTTGTCACCTACCTTATTTACTATTACAACTTTCCTATGAGTACCATTATCATTTGCATTAATAGATAGCCCTCAGAAATGTCAAGAGACATTCTTAAAAGAGATTCTTCATTAAGTGGTAAAAGAGTAATTCTAACCCACATCTCTCTGATTCCAGAGTGTGAGCTAAGCACCCTCCAACGTCCCCAATTCTTGCCATAATATGGAAATCTTAGAACTCAGCAAATTTTCCAAAAGTCCAGTAGAAATCATATATTTACTCATACAGAGACTCCCAAGTTTACTCAACTTTTGCAGGGAGAGGGGCCTTATAAGGTAGAACTAAGAAAAGAAAATATTTGAGGTTGAAAGTATTAGGTTCACATCCCAGCTCTGTCATCCGTGCCCCCATGTAAAATCGGACAAGTTACTGAACACAACAGTGCTCCTATGAGAAACTCAGTGGGGTGAATGATACCATACCCATTTTTCAGATGAACATACTGATTAAATTCAACCCTGAATATGACTATACCCAAAGATTGTTGTTGTCTTTATTTAGAGAGACTGACAAAAATGTGGTACCAAACTGTACTTAGCCTGCTCTAGATCACAAGGTGGAATAAGCCAGACTTTGGGGACTATACTGATAGCAGTTTATTGTATGATTGCTTTGGAAGGATCCCAGGTCCAGACCACACCCCCTCAAGTGAGAGCTGAGTTTTCCTGAAGTAAAATGGTATTTTGACTATCAGCCATCCTGGAAAGAGATCCTTCTGGGGCAATAAAGAAGACTCAGAAGAGTCCCCATGATAGAGGGGAAACTACTTCTCTTTCGTTGAGGCTTAAGGACCCAGGTGAGTTTATCGGATGTTTGGCCACACTGACCCAGTTCCAGAAAAAAGAAAACAAGAAGCCAATGTGATGATCTGAGGCTGTGCCATTGCTGTAAACTGCTTCATGTCATACTTCACTTTCCTTATTATTGACCTTCAGTAAAATCTCTGCTATGATCTAAGGCAAAGGTCCATAAACATTTTCTGTAAAGGGCCAGACAGTAGATATTTTAGGTTTTGTGGGCCACGCTGTCTCTGTCACAACCACTTAACTCTGATATTATAGCACATGGGCAGCCATAAGTACATAAATAAGCATGGCTGTGTTCCAATAAAACTTTATTTATGTGTGCCAAAATTCTAATTTAATATAACTTTCACACGGCATGAGATATTATTCTTTTTTTTCAACCACGTATACATGTAAAATCCATTCTTAGCTCACGGTCCACACAAAATCAGGCAACAGGCCAGAGTTGAACCATGGATTGGAGTTTGTCCATTGCTCTAGGAAATTAAAGAGGAGAGCGCATCCTTCCAGGAATAAGGCAGTAAGAGAGAAAGAAGAGTGTTGGAAACTAACAAGAGTCCCCATCAGAAGACAGCTGTATTCCATGGAATGCTGAACTACCTCCCACTTAAGCCCAATAAATTTTAGGATGTCAATATAAAGACAACATTGTCCTCTAAACTTCTGGAAATTAGTTATTATAGATATAAATCACCAGTGATGGGCCTGGTGCACAGAACATACTTTGACAATACTTAATTCCTTCCCTCTTTTCATCCTTTTGCTAATTTTAGCTTCGGTGTAACTATATGTTTTATTCATACCTAAACTGTTGGGTTTTTTTCTAATTCTGACTAATAGAAAAATAGGAAAGCCATACCCTTATTATCTAAAATACAGTTATTATTAAATTTAGTATTGTTATTTTTTGAGAGATTAAATTTTTCAAGACCTGTAGACAAGGGACAAAAATTTATTTTTTTATTTTTTTAATTTTTATTCATTTTTGAGAGACAGAGCACTAGTGGGATGAGGGGCAGAGAGAGGGAGACACAGAATCTAAAGTAGAGCCCAAGCCCTGAGGTGTCAGCACAGAGCGCAAGGTGGGGCTTGAACCCACGAACCATGAGAGCATGACCTGAGCCAAAGTTGGACACTTAACTGACTGAGCCACCCAGGCGCCCCAACAAGGGACAAAAATTTAAATAAGACTATATACAAAAGACTCTTTGATGGTGGTCTCCGCCACTCCACCCACATAAAAATTGCATCATGTGTGTCTTTTTCTCCACATCCCATGTATGCCTCTGTGTGTGCATGCACACACACATATGTGTGCCTTTCTCCAACTTTTATATTTATGCATACTTTCAAATAAAAATTTTCATTAAATTCATTCATCTTTTGGATTAGCCAAAGAAGAGCCTTGTAGACATTAATCTAGCATAGAAAATCAATACATCACAATTAGTAAAAGGCAATTAGAAAGCCTCCTGGATTCTTTTTTAACTCACATTTAGTTTGTTCGAACATAGAATAGTTTTGTTACTCATTCCATCAGCCAGAATTCTTGAAGCAATGAAGCCAATGGACACTAATGAAAAGGCATTTTTCATGTCCATTACATTTGACTCAACACCAGGTTGCTTAATGAATTACATTTGGGTTTCACCTTAGAGTTAATTAAATATTTAACATTTGGAACAAAAATATAGCTACATTTGGTAGGTTAAGGGTGAGCCACAAAATGGCTTCTAACAAGCATTCTAGAAGAAGTACATTATCGGAAACACTACTAAAAATTATCTAACCTAATAAACCAATATTTTAGGCTAGAAAACTGTGGCCCAAGAGATCCAGTGGCATGCCTAAGGTCATCCAACTAGACTGTGATCTGGCACTCCTTTTAGCTGAATATTAGACTCATTTGGAGAACCAGAAAATGAGACTTGTTTCTTTGAGGATGGTCAAATTCTAGTTTTCAAAGATTGGCCCTCTTTCTGAACAGGTGTAGACTGCACCTGACTTCAGGGAGCACGTGTTTCTGACAATTCCAATAAAGTTTCTGCTCTAAGGAAAAGATCTGGATTTTAGCTGCCACCCGCAGGTGGTGCAGGGTTAAGTGCCAATATGTCTGAGCGCAGGATTTATCTTTGAAGGTGCCAGCTTTAGCTAATTGCAGATGTAAAAGATAAGACACCAATTTCAAAAAGAACAATTCATTGCAACAAGACCATAAAATGTGTCCATTGTGTTCCTTCCCTCTCTAAAGACAACTGACCACACTAGAAAAGGCAGACTGATAAAATTTAATGGTCTTTTCAACAAAAAAAAGGTTCTAATTTAAATGTATTTTAGGAGAATTAATACTTGGTCCTGATTCACAAGTTGTTTGGGGTAGCTAACTTATAAAGCTCCTCAGAGAAAGAGCTATTTGAATTCAATTTCAATTAATAAACTGATTTTTGTAGCATTATGAGGTATAATTAATACAATAAACTGCACATATATGTTTAAGGGATACAACCTGACACATACACTCATGAAATCATCATCACAATCAACATAATAAACATTTCCATAATGCCCAAAAGCTTCCTAGGCCTGCTTGTAATCCACTCTCGAACTCTGTTCTTAGCCAAACAATAATCTTTTTCATTTGCTTGCTTTTGTTTAGGGGGAGGAGAAGCTAGTTTGGGGGAGGTTTCTTTACTGGCTTTCAAATGTTGGACATTCACCTGCACCACTGCTGATGTTATCTATGATGTCATGATGATGGAGTCCATCAGAGTTTGCAGCCCACAGACTGGGCAGTCCCCACAACATCTTTAATGTCTCCAGAGAGTTCTCTGGCTAAAGATCATCACCACATCCGTTGGGCAGTGATGACCATCTCATCAACAGTGTTATTTCCACTGTGCTGATGTTTTTCTGATTCTTTTCTGTTTCTGGGTGGTTCCTTGAAAGCTTTGATGTTCACAACAAAGGCAGAAGTTACCACCTCAATCTGAGCCTATTTTGAATGGTCAGGTCATCTGTAATTCTTAGACCCACACAGTTACCCATTGCCTTGGCCATGTCTCCACCAAACTTTTTTTGGCCAGATTTTGGCAGTCAGGGCAGATGTGGCACCGAGTTCCCCACTGAGGCACCTTGGGTACACAACTTTGTTGTTGTTAAGGTTGAACTTCAGCAATATGTTAAAGGCAGCGGGTATCAAATGAACCTAAACACTAGAAGACCAAAGAAAGTTGCAACCCAGCCTCCACTGAAACAAAAACTGAGAACTGCTATTTGTTACTACAGAGTTGTCTGCACTTTCTAGAATCTTCTAGAAATGAGATTATATAGTAGGTAACCTTTTTTATCTGAGTTATGTGATTGAACATAAATGATTTTGAGATTCATCCATGTTGTGGCATGTATCAGTAGTTTGTTCCCTTTTTTCCTGAGTATATTGTAAGAATATAAAAAATTTATGGGGCACCTAGGTGGCTCAGTCAGTTAAGCATCCGACTCTTAATACCAGCTCAGGTCATGATCCCAGGGTCCTGACATCCTGCACTGACAGCATGGAGCCTGCATGGGATTCCCTCTCTCTGTCTCTCTTTCTGTACCTCCCCTGCTAGTTCTCTCTGTCCCTCAAAATAAATAAATAAACATTTAGGGGCAACTGGGTGGCTCAGTCAGTTAAGCACCCGGCTCTTGATTTCAACTCAGGTCATGATCTCACAGTTCATGGGTTCAACCCCCATGTTGGGCTCTGGGCTGACAGCGTGTAACCTGCTTAAGATTCTCTCTCTGCCCCTCCCCGCCCCTTGCCCACATGCATGCTCTCTTTCTCTCAAAATAAACATGTTTTAAATAAATAGATAAATTATAAATAAATAAACCTTTTTTTAAAAAAAGAATATAGAAAATTTAACTTGAATTGGACCATAGGCCTAAATGTTAACCTATAAAATTTGTAAAAGAAAATAAAGAAAAAAAATCACAGTGGCCTTGGCTTAGGACAAGATATATAATACAGGACAACCAAAGTATGAACTACTTTTAAAAATCAATAAATTAGAGGCACCTAAGTGGTTCACTCAGCTGAGCATCCAACCCTTGATTTTGGTTCAGATCGTGATCCCAGGGTCTTGGGATCAAGCCCCATGTTGGGTTCTGAACTGAGCATGAGCCTGCTTGAGATTCCCTCCCTCTCTCTCTTTCTTTTTCTCTCTCCCTCCCTCCTTCCTCTGTCCCTCTCTCCTACTCGTGCCCTCTCTAAAAAAAAAAAAAATCCATAAATTAGACTTGCATTGGATTTTCCTTGTCCTCTATGTCTTTCTCCACACTCTCTCATTCCCGCTTCCTGATGTCACATCTCAAACTACTCGCCCAGGTGCATGTCTAAGCCTCTGTCAGGGGAATTTGAACAAAGAAATGGCCCTTGCCAAATGCCAGGCTCAGTTCCAAGAAACAACATGTATTTTCAAAAGACAATGTCATATGTGTCACCCATATTAATTCAGGTGAAATGCTGATTAGCTCAAAAAGGGATTCATGGGTCTATATGATGGTTCTGGAGAGGAATTTGGAGAAAGCCTGAAGAGGAAGAACTAAGATTTTTATTTGCTTTTAACAAACTTTAATAGGCGCAATTTCAATGCTTTAAAAGTTGGTTCTCACCCCTTGATTCAGCACTCATAACAAGTTATAGTTCTTGTCCTGGAAGATGGGGCTGCTGTGTTCCAACTGTAATCGCAGTGAGAGGGTTTATGACCCTTTGGCATTTAGACTTGAGAATTCCCTGGGAAAACAGTCCACCTCCTTGCAAATACTGTAGGGCCTAATATTTGGGAGTGCTGATTTATTCAATGTGCTGATTTATGCAGTATCCAGAATTAGAATGAGATATTCACAGATTTTTCTGGATTTTGTTTTTATTTTGCTTTATTTCTAATACAATCATGCCTTTGCTCTTTTCAGGATTTGCAGAAAATGAAATGCCCTTCTTTCTTCTCTCTGCACCATGAGCTCAGAAGAAAACAGAACATCATGAAGATCTTAATACCCTGGATTCCTGAGGACACGTTACCTCCTTCTCATTCACATTTTAGCAAAATAGGGGAAAGGTCTTTGAAGGGGTAGGAAATACAGATCTAGACACAGAAGTCTAATCCATTTTCCAAGGCTCCACACAGACACTGCCCTCATGTAAAACTTTCTTAGATCTCCCCTTGACAATCTCAGCGCTCTTGTCTGACTTTTAGAACCAGCTCTTTCACTTCCAAAAAAAGAGCAAGGCCAAGCCTGGTAGAAGAGTTTTGATTTCACTGCTTCCTGCAAGCTCAGTTTATTAAAACCTTTTCCATGAGCTCGGGAGATATTTTTAATCAGAAATCTTCTTTTCTGAGATTCAGACACCTGAGTTCCAGATCTGTCTTTGACATTCACTTAAAGTGTGACTTTTCCTCCTCTGGATATGTGAAACAAATCCCCTTCCAGATATTATGGTCCACGTCCACGGTCCTGAGGGCAAAATGGGCTTTCACCACACTAGCGCATCACAGGGCATATATCCAAATAATGAGTTTATTTCGAGATTCGTAATCAGTACACTTTAACAAAGTATTTTTCTAAGTAGTCCCCTGAGCAAGACACCAACAGTCTCTCTGTCTCAGTGTCTCTCTATAAAGTGGACATGATAGAACATGATGAGGTTGAAATGTGAACAGCATTTCTCCAAACAAACCAGCTACCCAGTGATGTCAAATTATCTACACCAACTGTTTGAAGACATTTCTAAGAAGTCAATTAAGGCAATGTTCAGAGACAGAAATTCTAAAAATAGTGACACTTTGCTAGAGAGGATATCTTTAGCAAAAAAAAATAAAAAATAAAAACGAGGAATGCTTGTCACATCTGTGAATGTTGGCATGTATTTCAAGCTTTTGCATATTTAGTAATTGTTTTTTAGGATTACTGCTGTTGTAGATTATTAAAAGGAGTGTAAGCATTTAAACAAGGGGCAAAATGATGTCAGCATTATATTCCACAATTGCTAAAAGTTCTAGCATTTTGGAGGTCCTTTAAAAAAAACACTGGAGAGTTACTTATGACTGCCCCCAGGCTTATTGTATTTTTCTACCAACACTCCAAAACACTCCCTCGCTATAATCCAGAGTCACAGTGAGTACAGATATAAAGCCAAAATTTACATCTCAGACTTTGATCACTAAGTAAATTTTTCATCATTCAATTCTCTGTTAAATATTGCACCATTAATTATATTCTGAAGTGTCATAGTCCACTAGTTGTTTTTTTTTTTTTTGAGGGACAGTGAAAACTCCTATATTTGAAAAGAAGAAAAGGAAAGAAATATTTGTGCATATTTGTGTATGACTCTAAATAACTGGAATCACCTGAGAATATTCCAGATGCTATTATAACTCTAGAAGAAATAATTATGCCTAAAACAATCCAGGTTCAATCACACAAACACACTCTTAATATATCTAAACCAATGTAGCAAATGGATGAAGAGGAAGGAGGGTAGACTTTAAAATGGAGCAGACCTTAACTGGAATTCTGACCTGCCACCCACTTAATATGACTAAAAGTCCTGTTTCTAGCATAATGCTGCCTACGTTTAAATCTTTATTCTGTTATTTGTAAGCTATTCTACTATTTGTGACTTTGGACAAATTACTCTACCTCTGTCTTCTAGCACCCCATCATAAAATAGGGGCAAAAATAGTGCCTATCTCACAAGGCTATTCTGAGACTCAAGATACAACATATGCAAAGAGCTTGGGAGGGAGGGGGTGCCTCACATATAATTAGAACTCAATTAAATACTAGTTAGTACAATCATTATTTTTGTCACCATTATTATTAACTAGTTACATGACCCTATGCAAGTTACTACTCTCCCTATGCCTCAGTTTTTCCCTCTCTAAAATAGGTATAATGATATTGCTATAAGAATTAAATGAGGGGCACCTGGGTGGCTCAGTCAGTTGGGCATCCAACTTTGGCTCAGGTCATGATCTCGCAGTTTGTAGGTTCGAGCCCTGTGTCGGGCTCTGTGCTGACAGCTCAGAGCCAGGATCCTGCTTCGGATTCTGTGTCTCCCTCTCTCTCTGCCACTCCCCCGCTCACGCTGGGGGTCTCTCTCTCTCTCTCTCTCTCTCTCTCTCTCTCTCTCTCTGTCTCTCTCTGTCTCTCTCAAAAATAAATAAACATTAAAAAAAATAGGAATTAAATGAGACAGTGGATGGGAAGTCATTCGGGACAATATCCAGATAAGGAGGCCCTAGTTCAGTCATGGGGTAAAATGTTAGCTGAGTGTCCCAAGTTTAATGGTCACTAGTCAAGAAATGCCACACACTTTGAAGCAGCCAAAGGTGGTAAGGCCTGGGGTGGTAGCCAGTTTTATTTATTGTCAAGGTCAGCACATTCATCAACTCTCCTCATTAAAATTTGCCAATTAATGAGTAGTGGCATACTCCTTAGCAAAGGTCAGCAGCAACCTAAGCAAACTTATCAAAAATTCAAAGAGGTACAGAGTTTGGGAAAAGTTCATTCTTCCCTTAATTAACGGATCTAATTACAATCCTGACATAACAAAATGCAAAATGCGCTCTTCAAAAGACACCGAGTCAAAGGTTTAACAGCCCAGATAACCTTCTCCTTTGGTACAGGCTGACCCAAATGTAGGGGAGGGAGGAGGAGGAAATCTTAGCATATAGTCAACAGGGTTGATGAAACGGCTTTTCAAGAAAATTAAAGCTTAGTAGCACATCAGAATCCCCAGAGCAACAAAGGAATTGGAAGGAAATAAAAATGCTCCCACATCCTAGGATGTGGGCGAACATAGAGTTAAGGTTTTCACTAATCTCTCTTCTTAGCAGACGTCAAAGCATTTATTTGGTGACCTTTCCTGACTAGTTATGAACAGCACTTTTAGCAGCCCAGAAAGTCTGGGTCTGTAATTGTTGCCTCATTTAGATAAAATCTAAAGTACAATAAGATAGAATGGATATGCTGTACTTACTAAATTGTTTCTGAAAGAGCAGGTCCAGAATTTTAAACCAGCTGCCATTAACCAATGGCCTAGAGGAAAGGAAGCCTGACCTCCAGCTCATCCACTCAGAGAACCACAGTCTTAGAGGGTAAGCTCGGTCTGTCACAAGACAGGCGATCAGCTTCATAGGACACTTCAAAAACTCTGGCAACTTCAAGTTGCAAATCTTTGCATGAAGATGGATAGGAGCCATAAGTTTTAGTGCTTCTCAACAGTTTCAAGGGTGTTGAAAACGTTTAGACAGGAAGAGGGTTTTCCACTCATAGTGACTCAAAAAAAACTCTTCAGGAGTTTTTGAGTGAGAAGCACACATCATAGAATATTTAGTAATCTGGAAGGAGACACTGATGCCAAAGAGGAGAAATATGACTTGTCTAAGCTCAACACAAAGATGATAGTAGAGAAGTCTGCAGCCCACCCTTGGCAGGGTCAGATGTGGTATTTCCACTCATTTAATCTTTTCTTTATCCAACAAATATTTATTAAGCATCATTCATCTGTTGGGTCTTGCTTGGTCACCAGGATATGGTTGAGTATCCAAAGCAGACGTGACCTTATCCCCATGAAGCTCGTATGCTAGTAGAGGAAGACAGACAATAAACCAATAAGTTGGAGCGCCTGGGAGGCTCAATCAATTGAGCGTCCAACTTTGGCTCAGGTCATGATCTCGTGGTCTGTGAGTTCGAGCCCCACATCGGGCTCTGTGCTGACAGCTCAGAGCCTGGAGCCTGTTTCAGATTCTATGTCTCCCTCTCTCTCTGCCCCTCCCTCACTCATGCTCTGTCTCTCTCTCTCTCTCTCTCTCTCTCTCTCTCTCTCTCTCTCAGAATAAATAAACATAAAAAAAAATTTTTAATAAATCAATAAGTAAATAAGCAAGAAAAATGCTTCTAGTACTAGAGGGACAGAGAATTAAAATAGAGGGACATGAGAGTGACTGGGTGACTATTTGGTTGAAATGGCCAGAGAAGCTCCCGCTCAGAGGGGACATTTCAGCTAAGACCTGAATAACACAGAGGCCCATCTAAGTAAAGATGAAAGACAAGAGGATAAAAGCAGGAGAGAATAATTGTTACAAAGGCCCAAGACTGCTTAAAAACATCAAGAAGACCAACGTGTCTAGAACCAAGAGAATGAGGAGGAGAGTGGTATTAGATGACACAGGGCAGCAGGCCATGGGTAGGTAATATAGAACTTTGCATGTCCATGATAGGGTGTGTGAATTTTGTTACAAGTGCAATAGAATCCACTGGAAGGTTTTAAGCAGAGAAATGCTCTGAACTCCCTTAAAAAGATCATCCCAGTATACATGTACAGACTGAATTAAGGGGGCAGGGGGCAATGCAGGGTCCAGCAAAAAGGTTACAGAAGGTGACGAGGTAAAGGATGGGGGGGTGGTGTCAGTGGATACGGAGGCGGGGTCAATGGAACTTGCGTAGGAATTCATTAAATGTGGGAAGAGGTGAGACAAGAGAGGAGAGGAGCACCACTGGTACGTTTGGGGCAAGAGCAATGGCTAGAGTGGTGATTGATGGTTGTTATTGGGTGAGTAAAATAGGCCATGGGAAAGAAGGAAAGGGCATGTGAAGATTGGAAATAGTTCTTTTTGGCTAAGTGAAATTAGTCACAGAAAAACAAATATATGATTTCACTCATACGAGGACTTTAAGATACAAAACAGATGAACATAAGGGAAGGGAAGCAAAAATAATATAAAAACAGGGAGGGGGACAAAACATAAGAGACTCTTAAATATAGAGAACAAACAGAGGGTTACTGGAGGGGTTGTGGGGGGGGGATGGACTAAATGGGTAAGGGGCATTAAGGAATATACTCCTGAAATTATTGTTGCACTATATGCTAACTAACTTGGATGTAAATTTTTAAAAAATAAATTAAATTTTAAAAAATTTTTAAAAAGAAATAGTTCTTTTTGGGGGCACCTCAGTGGCTCAGTCAGTTAAGCATCCCACTTCAGCTCAGGTCATGATCTCGCAGTTGGTGAGTTCAAGCCCCACATCGAGCTCCGTGCTGACAGCTCAGAGCCTAGAGCCTGCTTTGGATTCTGTGTCTCCCTCTCTCTCTACCCCTTGCTCTCTCTCTCTCTCTCTCTCTCTCTCTCTCTCTTCTGTGTCTCCCTCTCTCTCTACCCCTTGCTCGCTCACTCTCTCTCTCAAAAATAAACATTAAAAAAAAAGAAAGAAAGAAATAGTTCTTTTTGGCCAAATTTGAAATACCTATTGGATACCCATGTGAGATATCGACTTGATAACTAGATACAGAAATATACAAACCTGGGATTCTGGGAAGATGTTTAGGACTGAGGCATTAAATTGGCCGACCTTCCTTAGAAATGCTACTAAAAGTCACAAGACTGGATGAGGTCACCCAGGCAAAAGGGGGACTTTTTCCAAAGGAGCAGTCTACCCGGCTCCTTTCCAGGAGGAGCTCTGGGCTTCCCTCTCTCACAGCAGCTCTTTGAGGGTCCTTGAAAACAACAAAGGAAGGGAGGCAACTCTCAGCATCCTTGGACGCATCATGTTTGGAGCTGGTGCCTCTTCCCTGTAATCAAAAGGCCCTCAGAGGTGAGATACGAAGACGCACATTTTCTGTGATGTGCTGCAGAGTGAACCCTGGTCCCTCACTCAAGTCCTTCATAAAGAAAAAGAAAAAAAATCAATCCGCCTGCACAAAACTGTTGAGTTTTACTTACTGTGCACATAAGGAGGAAAAAAGCAGCAGCAGCAGCCGCAGCGATCAGAGGCACTCTCCTCTGAGAGCCTGGTGTGAGGCTGCCCCCTCGTGTCCACCAACACTTATCAGCTACTCAGCAACCCAAAATCAATTTCTTAAAGCTGCAGCACACACGGATGCCTTTATCTCCTTTTAACTTTGTTTCTTAAATAAGCACCATGTCCTAGAAATCAATCCCATGAGTCCCCATTACAGGAACATATATAAGGAAATGAGAAAGCTCCACATGACTTTAACTATGGAAACATCAAAAGATGGGCTTTTTAAAAACACATCTTTCCCTATTGGACAAGGCATAATTCTCAAGTAATGATATTGATGGCTTAACAGATACAGATGCCTGATGATCCTTTAAGATACCACTAGAGGTGACACGGGGTCTGATTAAATAATGGCTAGATTTGGGTTCCTCTGAAAGCAGAGCCTGAGACAAGAGTTGAGTGCAGATGATTTCAGAGGCAGGAGTATGGAAGGGTGAGAATAAAATAGAGAAGGAGGGAAAAAGAGGGATGGGTTATTGAGCTATTTACTTCTGAGTCAACTAGAGCTCAACACCACTGGGGAACTTCTGAGAGCCCCTAATGAAAGCACCTCAGAGTTGTCCACCTGATGGGCAGAAGTCTGGTGCATATTTCAACCAACCGTCACTCCCCATTGGTGAAGGATTGCTCTCTTGCATCCCTTGGCTGACCCTATAAGAAGGTGACTGTCCCCCACAGGCTTTAGAAAAACTCCTAAGGCTTAAGAAGGGATAGGGACAGGCACAGGAACTGCCAACTTCAGCTGAGCTGAAAAAGATGAGTTGAGGGAAGAAAATGAAAACATGAATTTGAAAAGATATATGCACCCCTATTTCTATTGCAACAATAACTTTAATAGCCAAGATACGAAAGCAACCCAAGTGTCCATCAATAGATGAGTGGATAAAGATGTGGTATATATACATACAACGGAATATTACACTGCCATAAAAAAGTAAGATCTTGCCATTTGTGACAACATGGATGGACCTAGAGGGTGTAATGCTAAGTGAAATAAGTCAGTCAGAGAAAGACAAATGCCATACGATTTTACTGATATGTGGAATCTAAAAGACAAAACAAATAAGTAAAAAGCAGAAATAGGGGTGCCTGTGTTACTTAGTTACGCGTCCAACTTCAGCTCAGGTCATGATCTCACAGTTCATGAGTTCAAGCCCTGCATTGGGTTCTCTGCTGTCACCACAGAGTCCACTTCACATCATCTGTCTCCCTCTCTCTCTGCTCCTCCCCAACACATGCACACACTCTCTCCCTCTTTCAAAAATAAACATAAAAAAAAAATTTTAAGCAGTAGACCCATAAATACAGAAAACAAACTGATGGTTGCCAGAGGGGAGGGGTATGGGGAGGATGGGCAAAATGAGTGAAAGGGATCAGGAGGTACAAGCTTCCAGTTATAAAATGAAAAAGTCACAAGAATAAAAGGGAGTACATGAATATAGTCAACGATATTATAATAGCAATGTATGGTGACAGACGGTAACTACATCTGTGATGAGCACAGCATAAGGTATAGAGAAGTTGAATCACTATGTTGCACACCTGAAATTAACATAACATTGTGTGTCAAATATACTCAAATAAAAAAAATTAATGAGTTGAGGGGATGTGGTCTGGGCATGACAGGGATCCATGTCATCTAGGAAGAATCTCATCCTGAATAATTTAGAGAAGGCTTGTTCTATAGAAGACAGGGTACCACATTCACCATTTGTTAGCTGTGTGAACTTTGGCAAACTTCTTTTCCCTCCAAACCTCAATTTCCTCATCCACAAAGTAATCATGATAGTAATAATTAAGTGCTCTTCCAAATAATAAATGTGTTAACACGTGAGGTGCTTGATGCAAGGAGAAAAACACATTAAGTTGCTACAGTATCATTAATAAAATAATAATTAAAAGAGTGATATCTCAATTTGCCTTCTAGGTCTCCAATTTTGGTTCACATTTATTGACCCCATTTAGGTCTTGCTTTTCCTTAGTAGCTTTGGTTTATTCAGACACGAGCTAGTTGCCTCGGCTTGTTTCCTTTCTCCTTCTTCCCGCTTCCTTCCTAGCAAATACTTACTGAACCCTAATTGTGCTTCCAACATTGTGCTCACCTTACTCTATAATTTTGTTTTGTTTCTCAGACTGTATGCAGCATTCTTATCTGAAGTAATGGAAATTCACTGTTTGTATAAATACTGCCTGAAAATAACCCATGTCCCACACCATACAAATACGTTAAAGTTTTGCCAGGCCACACAGGAAATAGAACAAATAGACTGAAATTCGCATCTAAATGAGCATTGTTCCTCTGAAAGTAGTTACCTTGCAAAGTTTCACCACCCATCCCCTCCCTCCTCCACTCTGTGCATGCATTTAGGGAACAATACAGAGTTGGCATATTATTTATAATGTATTAGAGGACAAAAAATAATTTTTGTTTTGTTTTTAGGCATGTGCAACAATACAGACAAGTACATAACACTAACGCCCACATTTTATTCTTCTTTTACAACCCCACCCCCAACCTAACCTAGTAACCTTCATGGAGGAAGTATGTAAGTGTTAGCTATTTATTCATCCATTTATCAAATATTTTAAGCACTTACTATAAGCTAATTGATGTATTAAGAGCTGAGGAAGGACACAAAAGCAATTAAAATATGATTTATGATCTCCAGACCACTATGATCTAACAGAGAAGATGATATTAAATGCCTCTACAAAAGGATCTAAGAAGAGTTTTATGGATGAAGTTGAATTGAAAAGTGAGTAGGATTTAATAGACAAAAAATATAAAAGAAAGAATGCACTGCTTATAGCATAAATAACACAAGCTAAAGCAGAGAGTCAAGAAATATTTCTACACATCCTAGAATAAGAATATGCAGTATAATAAAAACGTATAGTATTTATCAGCAAATAACAGAAGAATACATTGGAAAAAACTCAGACCAACTAAATAGCTAAATATTGTGGATAGGGATCTGCTTATCATCGAGTACAACTGCCAGGGCACTGCTAGAGGAAGATTTACACTTTATTACTTACCAGAGGAAGTTTGCTTTGTCGTAGAGGAGACATTGTCCAGAACAGTGATTTCTAACATTTAGACCACAAGTTCATAAGGAGAGCTGTCTAGACAGTAACATAGTATGTGAATCTTTACTCACAAAATGTAGTCCATAGATTAAAGGAATAATGTTTTGCACACATTTTAACAATTAATATGAGATTTTTAATAAACAGAACAATTCACTTAAAAGTTAATTTTTTTTCAATTGGTGGAGATATATATAATACCACCATCTTAGCACTAAAAAGAGATCTGGAGACAGCCAAACAAACAAAAAAAAAGATCTCCCCAGACAAGTAATTGGGGACAAGGGAACTAATGGCTCAAAGTTCCTTTTTATTCAACTTTAACGATAACCACTGTTCTTGGAGAATAAATGGAAGGAATATGAATTGGAAGCTGGGGGACCAGTTAGGTGACTATAACAGTGATTTAGGTAAGAGATAATGAATGTCTGACAATGATACCAGAAAGGGTAAAGAGGAAGCAGATTGAGAGAATATACATTAGTAAAATTTTAAAAGAACTATATGAACAGGATCAACTGAATGAGAAAATGAGTTATAAGTTGAAAGTATCTCCTAAATTTCTAATGTGGACAAGTGAGTGAACTGCGTATTTTTCCTGCATGTGTTTGCATGTCCGCATGTATTGAGAGGTAAGGAGTAGTTGTAAATGATGAGTTCAGGTTTCTTGAATTGAGGAGTATTTGGAACATCCAAAAGAAACCAATTTAGTACAATTGACCATCAACAGGTCCTACTGACAGCTGTAATATTTTAGATTCAAGCAGGACCTTTCTAGCACTTGTAAAAACAAAGTTTGAATTTTTAGAAAAGAGAGAGTTGTTTCCCTCCATAAGTCTGAGTAAAAAGTTCTCACTATGTCAATTCACTGAGTTTTACTACCAACTCACTCTCACCTCCTCGAGGTAGGCACTGTGTCTTACTCATCTCTGTACCATTAGAAGCTAGAATTTGTACCTGGCCTGAAGGAAGCATCCAGGATATATTTGTCAAATTAACTAATTAATTAAGGTTTGACTAAATATCTGTCTTATTCCCCAGAGTCTACAGGACTACTGGAAAGAAATTCAAGCCTGTAAATTGAGCTCCTTAGGAACAAGGAAGGAGAAAGAAAGAGCTAGAGAAACTATTTTTTCAATCTCAAAAAAGCAGGTGATGTCTCCAGAAGACAGCCAGTTGTTTCCACCTACACACATTACCTGCCCACTTTACTTCTCATATCGAGTCTTAGACCAAAGATGAGTACTTGCTTTGAAGAGGGAGAAGGAGAGGTGCCTGGGTGGCACAGTTGGTTAAGCGTCCGACCTCAGCCAGGTCACGATCTCGTGGTCCGTGAGTTCGAGCCCTGCGTCAGGCTCTGGCCTGATGGCTCAGAGCCTGGAGCCTGTTTCTGATTCTGTATCTCCCTCTCTCTCTGCCCCTCCCCCATTCATGCTCTGTCTCTCTCTGTCCCAAAAATAAACAAACATTGAAAAAAAAATTTGAAGAGGGAGAAGGAAAGGAAAGAGAGAAAAACTACCATAGCTCCCACTAGCTTTTGAACTTATTAGTTCCAGACATTTATGAGATCTAATTTTATATTCTTTTACTAGTCTTCCACCATTCTCTGTTTTAATTTAGCCAAGCTTGAAAGGTATTACTCCTTGAAACCAAATGGTTATTGAATTTAGCACACAGTGGGTGCTTATTTCAAGCCAATAAAAACAAAGGAAGAATGGAAGGAAATGAGGACAGAAAGATCCTTTACAAAGGCTGGCTTTCATTTATGAAACTTTGTAATAAGCCCAATGAATGTCGGCGTTTTTTCCCCCAAAGCACTCAAGTATTCCACAGAGAAGTTCACTTGGTTCCAAACCTAAAGACCAGCAACGACATTTGAAAAGGTAAAGATGGCCCAGATTTGGGACTGGTGACACATCTGTTCCTAAAGGGTGACCCAGTCACTGGGGAATTAAATCTGATATGAGAAAATATAAAGGACATGAGCTGGCTACTCAATTCTAGCCACAGCCTAGTGATGTTTGGGGGACATAGAAAAGAAAGATAGTAGAGAGCAAAAACTGAATGCTGAATTAGGTATATAAGGATTTGAAATGAGCCTGCAGAATGAGTAGATTCATACAGTCCATGGAATAGATCACTTGGAACACTCTACTAAGACAATGGTATAACCCCAGAGATATCTAAACATGAGGTTAAAACTCACTTCTCATTTTTACTTCCATTAGTAAAAAATGAAGCTTGAAAATTTGAAAAATATCCATCACCAAAGAATTCTCTGGAGGAGTTGGAAAATCACCTGCCTCCAGCTGGTACTTTGCTCTGTTAATGATTTGTATGTATGTGAACAAAAGGTTCAGTGCTCCTATTAATTACCTAAAAAATGATTAATCTCCTTCTCCGCTATAGAATTAAGAAATCAAGAGGTAGATCACCTTAAGCCTTCTCTGTATCAGAGATAGCAGTAATAAGTATCATTCCTTGTACATTCACCACTTTTTCTGCTACCATTCTGTACATCCACACATTACAATGAGACGAGATGAAATTTACATTCATCATGTTTTTGCTCAAATCCTGGAGGTAGAAATGGTAGGGCACAAACTTCATAAGGCAGTGCACATGTGTGGGTAACCATACCCTTCATTTCACCATCAGAATGGCCCCTTCTCCCTACCTTCCCCTATATTATTCCCTGAATATACATTTCACCTATATTTGCCATGGAATCTTCAAAGTGTCTACAGCCTTTTTTTAAAATACCATTAGGCTATCTATCTTGTCTGTGGGTGGGGTCTTAACTTTAATAGCCACCAGTCTTGCAATTCACTCTCCTATTTATGACCTCTACTCTAAACTGTAATGTGGGTTTTCCCTATTTTCATTGCCCTGCGCAATATCTCAGCAAATACAACATTGCTCTTGGAGCACTAATATTCCAATTGCCAACATGAAGGGCTCTCTGGAAAGTTTACCTCACATTATGTAAGTTGAATAGAATTTAAAACAAATGGGACATTCAATAATATAATTTCTGGGGTGCCTGGGTGGCTCAGTCGGTTAGGCGTCCGACTTCGGCTCAGGTCATGATCTCACAGTGAGTTCAGACCCCGCATCGGGCTCTGTGCTGACAGCTCAGAGCCTGGAGCCTGCTTTGGATTCTGTGTGTGTCTCTCTCTCTGCCCCTCCCCTGCTCATGCTCTGTCTCTCTCTTTCTTTCAATAATGAATAAATGACAAAAATTTTTTAAAAAATAAAAATAAAAAAATAATATAATTTCTGTTGCTCCGAACATTGTTTATGTAAGTCATTGTGTTCAGGACTTACTACATTCAGCACTTGTAATGACTTAGATGGAGATGTAAAAGGAATTCAACCTTGCAAAGGACATGAAAATAGGAAGAAAAAAAACTAAAAACTATTGAGTAAAGTACAATAAGCAACTATCTATTAACTATTATTAAGGTGCTTTCTACTTAAATCATACCATTTTATCATAAAACACACATATAGCATAGCTATGGTTATTATCATAGCTGTTTCACAGAGGCAGTATTAGGCCTTATGATATCTAAGGCACAGGTGAAAATCCATTGCCACTGAGGGAAGGGAACAGAAAAAAATCTACTCCTGGAGAAGAAGCAGAAACATATGTTGGACAAAGACCATTAGGGATCACCTCTAGCTGCAGGGGAGGCAGAATTCCTCAAAGACTCCATCCCCAAGACCCAGGACAGAGTGCTCATCTAATACTAAGGCTTACACAGAACAACAAAAAATATGACCCTTCCTCTGCTCCCAAGGCTAACAAGCATCAAGTAATAATAGTAATCTATTACTGGAGAGAGACAACAGAAAAGACCTAAAGCTGATGGTGGAGCACATATTAAGAAAAACCCTCTGACAAATCAGCCACTACCTTAAATACAAAGAAAAGCTAGAGGAATGTGAAACCTATGATGAGGATGTTACAGGTTGAATTGTTTCCCCCTAAAAATATAACTCAGAATCCTAAGCCTCAGTACTTCAGAATATACCTTTGTTTGGAGATAGAGCTTTGTTTTAACAGAGCTAGTCAAGTTAAAATCAGGTCCTTAGAGTGAACCCTAATCCAATATGACTAGTGTTCTTATAAAAGGAGAAATCTGGGCACAGAGACAGACATTCATAAAGAAGAAGATGAGATGTGGCACATTAGAGAAGATGGCCATGTACAAGACTAAGAGAAAGGTCTGGGGCAAAACCTCCCCTCACAGCCCTCAGGAGGAACCAACACTTACAACACCAGGACTTCTAGCCTCCAGACTTGTGAGACAATAAATTTCTTGCTCAAGCCATGCAGTTTGTGGTACATTGTTATGGTAGCCCTAGCAAATAGAAGGTAACCACAAAAAAAAATAAATCCTAAACCCAACTTAACTCCTGACTAGACTGAATCAATCACTTTACTAAAGATCTAGCAAAAGAAAAGGTAGGTCAATCTCCAAATATGAAAAGTCTTTCCTTAAGTTTCTACAAGTCCTAAAAATGTCTGGCTTTCAGCCAAAAACTACTAGGCATACAAAAAAAAAAAAAAAAAAGGATGGAAGGAAAAAAAAACACTATCAAGAGACAAAATAATCAGAATCAGACTCATATATGACACTGATGTTAAAACTAAAAGGAAATTTTAAATAATTACGATTAATATGTTAAAAGCTATAGTGGGAAAAGTGGATAGCAAGCAAGATCGTGATTTCAACAGAAAGACAGAAATTATAAGAAAGAGTTAGATGGAAATGTTAGAAATGAGGATCACAGATATAGAGATGAAGAATGCCTTCAACAAGCTAATCACTAAATGTGATATAACTAAAGAAAAATGTCAGTGAATTTCAATATAGGTCAATACAAAGAGGAAAAATAGGACTGGAGTACTCAAGAGCTGTGGAACAAAAAATTCCAAATGATCTAATAATACTGTCAATGAAATCCCAGAAAAATATTCCACTTCTTTTCTAGGAGAAGAAAGAAAGAATAGGAAGAAAAAAATACTCAAAGAATTAGTGATAAAGAATATTCCAAAATTAATGATGGACACCTCTGGTTTGGCAGAATAAATACTAAGCCAAGCACCAAGTATATCTATATATATCATATTCAAACTTCTGAAAAGGAAAGACATAGAGCAAATATTAGAAGGCAGATACAAGGGAAAGACACATTACATAGGGAGGACCAAAAATAAGAATTAGAGCAAACTTCCTGTCAAAAAACAATGTAAGACAGAAGACAATAGAGCAAGATTTTTAAAGGTACTTGGGGAAAACCACCAACCCAGAATTCTACATCCAGTGAAAATATCTTTCAAAAATGAAGGCAAAAAAAAGGCTTTCCAAGGGGGAAAAAAAATTATTATCAGCAGATCTGCATAATAAGAAATTTTAAAGGAAGTTACTCAAGCAAAAAGAATATGACACCAGACATAAATTTGGATCTACACAAAGAAATGAAGAGTCCTGGATACTGAATGAATAAAAGTAAATACAAGATTTTTTTATTTAATTGCTCTAAATGAACACCAACTGCTTAAAGCAAAAATAATAGCAATATATAATAGCATGTCAAAGTAACATTTGACAACAATAATACAAAGAATGGAAAGAAGGTTTGGGAATATAATACTGAAAGATTTTATATTACACATGAAGCAGTATAATATTACTTAAAAGTGGATTCTGATTAATTAAAGACATTGCACTAGTCTTTTCATTCTGCCAAAACAAAATACCACATAGACCTGTTGGCTTAAACAACAGAAACGTATTACTCACAGTTCTAGAGGCTCTGAAGTCCAAGATCAAGGTGCTGCCCAATTTGATTTCTGGTGAGGACTCTCTTCCCAGAGTAGATAGTTGCTGTGTTCTCACATGGCAGAGAGAGAGAAATGAGCTCTCTAGTGTCTCTTATTATAAAGACACTAATCTTATCAGATCAGTGCCTCACCCTCTTGGCCTCACCTAACCCTAATTGCCTCCCAAAGGATCCATCTCTGTATACCACCATACTGGATGTTAGGGCTTCAAGATAACAATATGAGGGAAGGAGAGCACTCAGCCCATAGCATGTACACTGTAGACTCTAGGGCAGTCACTTAAAATTATTTTTAAAGGTATAAACAATATACCAATAGTGTAGACAATTGGAAACAAAAAAATAATTAACCCAAAAGAAGCCAGAAAAATAAAAGACAAAGAAACAATGAACAGATAGAATAGAAAACTAGCAATATGGTAGATTTTAATGCAACCACATAAGTAACTACATTAAAGCAAATAGTCTAAACTTATAGATTATAAAACAAACCATAATTTGGGATTAAAAAGCAAAAACCAACAATACGCCATGTATAAGAAACCAACTACACATATAAAGATACAGGCAGATTAAGTATTTTAAAAAGGATAAAATATATATCATGAAATAATAATCAAAAGAAAGCTTGAGTATCTATATAAAGATTATACCCTTCAAAACAAAAGATACTCCCAGATATTAAAAGGCCACCACATAATTGTAAAAGAATCAATTCTCCAAGAAGACCTCACAATGTTGAATGTGTATGCACTTAACACAGCTTTGAAACACATGAAGGAAAATATGACAGAACTAGAAGACAAAAGGAGAAAACTCCACTATTTATAATTGTGCATTTCAATACTCTTGTCTCAGTAATTAAAAGAATAGGTAGACAGAAAATTAATAAATATATAGAAGACCTGCACAATACAATCAACCAACACGATATAATTGACACTTATAGAACACTCCACCCAACCACAGTAGATACACATTCCTTTTAAGTATACATAAAACATTCACAAAGATAAATCACATAAAACATTCACAAAGATAAATCTATTCTAGGCCACAAAACAGTATATACTAACAAATTTTAAAGGGTTGATATTATATAAAATATTTTTTCTAACCATAATGTAAATGAAAGACAAATCACTACCAGAAAGATGTTTGGAAAATTCTCCAATGTTGAGAAAATAACACAATCCTAAATAATTTGTGGGTCAAAGAAAAAATTAGAACATATTTTGAGCTAAGTTAAAATTAAAATGCAGGGGCGCCTGGGTGGCGCAGTCGGTTAAGCGTCCGACTTCAGCCAGGTCACGATCTCGCGGTCCGTGAGTTCGAGCCCCGTGTCAGGCTCTGAGCCTGGAGCCGTGATGGCTCGGAGCCTGGAGCCTGGAGCCTGTTTCCGATTCTGTGTCTCCCTCTCTCTCTGCCCCTCCCCCGTTCATGCTCTGTCTCTCTCTGTCCCAAAAATAAATAAACGTTGAAAAAAAAATTAAAATGCAATACCAATATTTGTGAGATACAGCTAAAGAAATACTCAGAAGAAAATCTATACCATAGAACACCCATATTGCCAAAAACAAACAAACAAAAAAGTCTCAAATCAATGACTTCAGCTTCCATCTAGCAAGAAAGAAAGAAAGAAAGAAAGAAAGAAAGAAAGAAAGAAAGAAAGAAAGGAAATTAAATTCCAAGCAAACAGAAGAAAGGAAATAACAGAGATTAGATCAAAATTCAAAACAGTTTTTAATTTTTTAATGTTTATTTATTTATGAGAGAAAGGGAGAGAGGGTGTGCAAGCAGGGAAGGGGCAGAGAGACACAAAGAGAGAGAACCTCTCTGTCAGCGCAGACCCAGACATGGGGTGTGATCTCACAACTGTGAGACCATGACCTGAGCCAGAATCAACAGCCAGATACTCAACTGGCTGTGCCACCTTCAAAAAAAATTTTTTACCACTCCAATTCAACATTGTACTGAAAATCCCAGCCAATGTAATAAGACAAGAAAAATTAATAAGAATACAGACTGGAAAGGACAAAATAGAATTCTTTTTCACAGATGACAAAGCTGTTTACATAGATAAGTCCAAGAATTTGTAAAATAAAAAAAATTAATAGAATAAGTGAATTTATCAGGGTTACATGATACAAAGTCAACATACAAATATTGATTGCATTACTATGTTTTAGCAGTACTGAACATTTAATTTTGCAAAAAAAAATCATTTACAATCACAGAAAAGATACTTAAAGATAAAATTTATTAACTAAATATATGCTGAAAAATACAAAACATTGATTAAATAAATCAAAAATATCTGGATAAATAGATACATACACCATGTAAACAGATTGGAAGATTCAATATTGTTAAGAAGTCATCTTTCCCAAACAGATGTATAGATTCAACACAATAAAAATCCAATGAGAAGCTTTTATAAAAGCTGATTCTTTAAATTGGATGTAAATACAAAGGTATCAGAATAGCTACAACAATTTTTGAAAATAAGAACAAAGTGGGACTCATATTACTTGGTTTCAAGATCACTGTAAAGCTACAATAGTCAAGACAATGTGATACTGAAGAAAAAGAATAGATACATAGATCAATGGAAAAGAATAAAAAGTCCAGAAATATACTTTGCGTATATAGTCAATTGCTTTTAGACAAAGGTGCAAAGGTAAGTCAATGGAGAAATCATAGTCATTACAACAATTGGTTGATATAAAAAATAGGTATCAATACAAAAAAAAGAACCTAGATCCATTCATTGCTCCTTATACAAAAATTAACTCAAATTGGATTATAGGCCTTAATATAAAATACAAACCTATAAAATGTCTAGAAAACATAGAAGAAAAATCTGTGTGACCTAGAGCTAAGCAAAGATTTCTTAGATATGATACCAAATGCCCTATCCACAAAAGAACAAATCAATAAATTTTATTTTATCAAAGTTAAGAACTTCGGCTCTTCAACAAGATTAAGGGAGTAAAAAGACCCATAGGCAGGGAGAAAATATTTTCAAATCACATATCTGACAGAGAACTTGTGTTCAGAATTCACAAAGAATCTTCCAAATGTAATAAGAAAACAAACAGAACATGAAAAGAAATGGGAAAAAGATTTTAGCAGACACTTCAGCAAAGAAAATGCACAGACCAAATAAAAATCACATGCAAATATTCTTAACATTATTGATCATTAAATGCAAATCAAGGGGCGCCTGGGTGGCGCATTCGGTTAAGCGTCCGACTTCAGCCAGGTCACGATCTCGCGGTCCGTGAGTTCGAGCCCCGCGTCAGGCTCTGGGCTGATGGCTCAGAGCCTGGAGCCTGTTTCCGATTCTGTGTCTCCCTCTCTCTCTGCCCCTCCCCCGTTCATGCTCTGTCTCTCTCTGTCCCAAAAATAAATAAACGTGGAAAAAAAAATTTTTTTTTAAATAATAATAAATAAATAAATAAATAAATGCAAATCAAAACCATAATGAGATACTACCCTACACCCATTAGAATGGCTAACAAATTAAAAAAATTAAAAAAAAAAAAACTAACAATACCAAGAGTTGGTAAGAATGTATAGCAACTAGAACTGTCATATATTGCTGGCAAAAATTTCAAATGGGACTGCCAGTTTGGAAAACAGTTCAGCAGTTTCTTATAGAGATAGAGATAGAAATAGAGATAGAGAGATACATAGATATGCTATCAGACAACACAGCAATCCCACTTATAGTTATTTACATAAGTGAAATGAAAACCTATGTTCACACAAAAACCTGTACACATTTGCATCAGTTTTCATCATCTCTGCCCAACCCAAATGTCCCTCGACTGAGGAATGGCTGAACAAACTCATATTCCACACAATGACACACTGCTCAGCAATTTTTTAAAAAGAACTGATACATGCAATAATGTGGGTTTATCTGAAATGCATTATGCTAAGGGAAAGAAGCCAGAGTCAGATTATTACATACTATAAGATTCCATTTATTTAATATTCTTACAAAAACATTGTAGGGACAGAAAACAGATGAATTGTTGCCAATAGAGAAAGGGATTGACAAAAAGGAGCACAAGGGAATTGGGGGAGAGGGTGATTAAACTGTTTTATATCTTGGTTGTAGTAGTGGTTACAACTATATACATTTGTCAACACAGAACTGTAATACTATAAAAAGTGGATTTTACTGTATGTAAATAGTAAAAATTTTTAATGGAAAATGTTATTGTCATGTAGTAACAAATGATTAAAACAAACCACAGAAATTTTTAAACTCTTGAAATTATAAAGAAAATATCTACAATACATAGAATACTTACTAGCTGGAAAATGCTCTACAAAATTCTCTCTAATCCTTACAGGAACCCTTCAAATATTTACCATTACCCCTACTACCAGATTAAGAAACTGATCTTCAAAAAAATAGAAGGACCCCCTAGTAAGTCACAGAGCAAAACCCCAAATCCAAATCTTGGTTCAAAATCCAAAATAATTTATTGCATCCAAAAGAAAATGTGCCTCCACTTTGATTATCAAAAGATCAGCTCATATTAACTTCAATTAAGACCTAAAAGTTTTACTTAGCTATAGGCTCATATTGAGCCAACCTTGTACTGTTGGATAGTAAGCTAGATAAATGAAGTTCTGCACCACTTAGACATCTGGAATACAATGCCCACATCTGGGGGAGTGAAGTACATCCTAAGAGTGATACCTACTATAGAAAATGATTGAAAAGAAACAAAACGTTTGAACTTGTTGAAAAGAAGTATGTCACAGATGATAGTCTCTCTGTCTTCCTTAGTTTTCTGTAGTTTCAGAAACCATAACAAGGATAAGTGGGTGGTGGTTTTAAGAAGCAGATTTTGCACTCATGTTGCAATTGCATAATTTTCTCATAAACATGCAATATAGAACAAATTGAGAACAAGGTGACAGTCCCATTTCTCAAGGTATTCAAGAAACGACTGCAAAGGGGCACCTGGGCAGCTCAGTCAGTTAAGCATCTGACTCTTGATTTTGGATCAAGTCATGATCTCATGATTTATGGGATCAAGCCCTGCATCAGGCTCTGCACTGACAGCATGGAGCCTGCTTGGGATTCTCTCTACCTCTCTCTTTGCCCACCCCTGCTCTCTCCCTCTCTTTCTCAGAAGAAAGGAGGAAAGAAAGAAAGAGAAAGAAAGAGAGAGAGAGAGAGAGAGAGAGAGAGAGAAAGAAAGAAAGAAAGAAAGAAAGAAAGAAAGAAAGAAAGAAAGAAAGAAAGGAAGGAAGAAAGAAAGAAAAACAGACAGACAGACTGCATGGCCAAAAACCAAACATGCTGGGAAGAAGCCAGATGTCTAAGTTTCAGAAAAGATAGAGCCAGATGACGTCAAGTTTATCTTCCAATTCTAATTTCACTGTTCTTTGGGTAAGTCTCTATACCAGGTTCTAATGTTACTGAGTTTGTGGTGAAACATATTAGTACTTTTTAGAATTCACTCTAAACATATTTTCTCTTAGTAATATTAGAAGATAATTTTAATTCTTATTTAGAAAAAAAAGAGAACTGTATCTAAACAACTTCAAGCAGGAGCCATGTATCCATCTGTAATCTATTTCCAAAAAAGTGAGTCCTACCATCTCTCAATAATACTCTCCAGCAGGTTCTAATCATGATGTTCCAAATTTCTTTCCTAGGGTAACCTGAAATGCATCCTGATGTTTCTCATGCATGTGCCTGCTCCTTTTAATTCAGATGGCTAAAAGAGACTGAAATAGTAGTTCCGAGAACTAAAGCATGACCCCACAAAAGTTACCCAGGCCTTCTCATCACCAAAGCCTATCAATGTAGAATGAAAGAATTGCCATTGGGTCACACGTCAGAAATCAGGCCAATCAAGTCAACATCAGCGCTTGATAAGAAAATCAGAATTCTATGAAAATCTAAGACCAGGGCCAGCATAAGCTGATGGAGAAGTAAGGTCCTAGGGATCTAGGGAGAAAGAAGAGGCAAAAAAGAAAGAGCCTTAGCAGGCACTGTACTATTATGGGCACTGTTTCTGTTAAACCTTAGAACAAGCATATGAAGTAGGTAATCACATCTCTATTTGACAGATGGCTACTGAGGCCTAAAAGATCAATTAACAATCCTAAAGCCACACAGGTGATAAACAATAGTCACATTTTACCAAGGTCTGCCTGATCCTAAAGCCCAGGCCTCTAGTATGTCAGCTGTTAACTCAGGGTGATTTTGCTTCCCTCTCCCCCACCCAGGGGACATTTAACAATGACTGGAGAAATATTTGGTTGTCACAACTGGAGGCAGAGAGGATGCTACTGACATCTAGTGCATGGAGGCACGGGATGCCACTAAACATCCTTCAAGGGGCAGGACAGCCTCCCACAACAGAGAATTATCCAGCAGAGAATGTCAATAGTATCAAGCTTAAGCAATCCTGCGTTAGGCCATGGGAGCCATGGAAGAAAAGTTTCAGGCACTTCTTTGAGGTCTCTTTCCATAATCTTGGTCTTGGTGTCATGCCTTCCCCACTATTAAAGACATAACCTGGGATCACCATGTGTCTGATTTCTGCCCTTTGGAAAATAGGTGGTTGGGGTGTTACAGAGGAAATTTTTTAAAAACACAGGATAACCGCTGAACTGAAAGAGAGATTTTGGAAAGTCTGACCCCAGTTCAAGGAGACAATACACAGAGCCCATAACTGCTGCATCAAGCAACATGAAGCCCTGAGTCCCTGGGGCAGGGCAGGCATGGGGATGGGAATTATGTCCCCATTATCCACAAAGTGAACATTTTCCTAACAATAATGCAGTGATTTCAGAAGCAATTTTAAAAATAAGAATCTTTCCCCCAAACTCTAGAGCTTTTCTGATTTTTGTCAGCAACAAAGAATCCAGCTTCCAAAAGCAGGCTGCATCTCTGAATACTAAAACTCCCACCTTGGGAAATTTTTTAAGCCTTCAGACAAACCCCTTTTAAAGTTATAAATGAAAGTCACTCAACAGACTATAGTGCTCATGGGCCCCTTTTATCTACTGAAGAAAGACAACACAGTGAAAACTTAGGAGCCGGGGACCAAATTACTGACCTTGAATCACCTTCCACACCACATCTGGCCCAACCAAGATAGGGGATTAAAAGCTTTAACTAGTAGCAACAGCAAATGATGTAATTTGATGATATAAAGAAATCCATCAAGGGAGAATAAACGGCTAGATGGTATTATTCATAGAGTTCTTAGAGTTTTAAAAGAGGCTAAATTTGCCTTCAGCTAAGTCCTTTCACACTAAAAATCAACCATTCCACTTTCCCCTCCTGCCCAGAGAACAAGCAATTCCATGACCAAAGAACTGGTCCACTGGAGCTTGGACTGTCTTAATGGGTTTATTATTTATCTGCCTAGAGCTGCATGGGTGAGCCCCTACATCACTCTCCCCCCAGCTTTATTGCTCTGATCTCCCTTTTTTATGATGGTTACTATTATGCCACACTGATACCTATTCATCCACATCTTCAGTATGAGTTGCTATGTTCCTCCACCCCAGCTGCATTTCCTATGCAAGCCAACTATGAAACTTTCTGAACTGCAACCAAATCCAAGCATCAAGGGTCTAATGCCCAAAACTTTGCCACAGCAAAAATGCACCACAGCACTTCGTGGCATTTTCCCTGGGATTCACAAATTGCTATCTTTATGCTCAAATCTCCTTCTCTCTGCCTTACTTTGTCCCTAACTCCTGACCACCAGCATTAACTATCCATTCTCAGGCACTCATGATATACCGGGCATTATACTAGGTGTTTTACAAATACAGTTTTACTCAGTCCTTGCAGCAACCCATGAGATAAGTGTCATTATCTCTTTGTTACAGGTGAAAAAACTAAGGCTGGAGAGTTTTAGTAACTTGTAAAAGGTAACGTAAAAAGTAAGTGGCAGGTTTATCCCTAAGGCTATCTGACTCAAAAAACCATTTTTACTACAGCATACAAGATTTGTGAGTGAAAACACTAAAAAATGTTAATGTTATTTATTGCTAAAATATAAGGTGATGGCTAATTTTATGTCTTTCTTAATTATTGTCTGTATTTTTTCAGTATTTAAAATTGGGCATAGAAGATACAGTAACAGAGACTGGATTCACTCTTAGATCTAAAAAAACAAATGAAATACATGAACCAAAAGTTTTCAAGACACTGGACACTAGGAAACAAAGGTAGTGGTCCCTGACAGATGGGAAACAATTAAGGTTTGCCTCAGTGCACTCTCTTAAGAGTGTCCAGTCCTTGGCACATGGCAAGGAAACCATGCAGCACATGACAGACTTGCTGAGCTGAAAACACAAATCTAAGAGTTCAGTGAAACCAAAATGCCTGCAGTTCCCAGCATAAAGTACCAGTGAGGAAGGAGGTATACAGAAGGAGAACTCCAGAAATCTTCAGAGGGTACTCTTCAAGTATATACTGAACACTGATCAGTGCATATGTGTGAGGAAACTACCTGGATCATGTAAAAAAAAAAAATCTATAAAAAATTAAAGTATCCAGGTTCAAAAAGAGCTGGGAGTACTACCTATTCCTACCAACCAGACTAGAAAACCACATGACTCACAGGTCATGGGGTAAAGTACAGAGTAGAGTCTTGCCTCATAATGGAAAATAATTATCCCTGGACAGTTCTGCTCAAGTTCCACCTAATATTTCCTAAAAGCAATACCCAAAAGCATCAAACTACTTCCAAGTAACTTGAATGTGTCCCAGAACAAAGCTCAAAAATATTTATAAGGATACAAAAATATCAATCCCTTGGTAAGGTAAAAAACACAATATCTGGCATCCAATCAGAAAATTAACAGACAGGAGCACCTGGTGGCTCAGTTGGTTGAGTGTCCGACTTCGGCTCAGGTCATGAACTCTGTGTTGGACTCTGTTGACAGCTCAGACCCTGGAGCCTGCTTCAGATTCTGTGTCTCCCTCTCTCTCTGCCCCTCCCCACTCACATTCTGTGTGTATGTCTCTCAAAAATAAACATATTCAAAATAAAAATTAAAAAAAAATTAACATACATGTCAGAATGGCTAAAATTAACAATACAGGAAACAACAAATTCTGGCAAGGATGTGGAGAAAGGGAAACCACCTTACACTGTTGGTAGGAATGCAAACTTGTGCAACCACTCTGGAAAACAGTATAGAAATTCCTCAAAAAGTTAAAAATAGAACTACCCTATAATCCAGCCACTGCACTACTAGGTATTAACCCAAGAATACAAAAATACAGATTTTAAAAGGCACATACACCCCAATATTTATAGTAGCGCTATAAACAATAACCAAAGTATGGAAAGAGCCCAAATGTCCACCGATGGATGAATGGAGAAAGAAAATGTGGGGTATATATATATATATATATATATATATATATATATATATACACACACACACATACACACACACACACAATGGAGTATTACTCAGCAATAAAATCTTGCCATTTGCAACTACGTGGATGGAACTGGAGGGTATTATGCTAAGTGAAATTAGTCAAAGAAAGACAAATATCATATGACTTCACTCATATGAGGATTTTAAGAGACAAGGCAGATGAACATAAGGGAAGGGAGTCAGAAATGGTGTGAAAACAGGAAGGAGGACAAAACATAAGAGACTCATAAATATGGAGAACAAACAGAGGGTTGCTGGCGGGAGTGTGGGAGGGAGGATGGGCTAGGAGGGTAAGGGGCATTGGGGAATCTACTCCTGAAATCATTGTTACACTCTATGATAACTTGGATGTAAATTAAAAAATAAAAATAAAAGTAAAAAGATACAGCACATTAAGGGGTGCCTGGGTGGCTCAGTCGGGTAAACGTCCAACTTTGGCTCATGTGATGATCTCACAGCTCGTGGGTTCAGGCCCCATGTAGGGCTCTGTGCTGACAGTCCAGAGCCTGGAGCCTGCATTGGATTCTATGCCTCCCTCACTCTCTGCTCCTTCCCCACTTGTGCTCTGTCTCTCTCAAAAATAAATAAATATTTAAAAACATGTTTTCTTAAGACATAGCATATTAAATACTCAATATATACCACTGAGGGGAAAAAAGAATCCAATAAAATTAAAAGAGCATCCATGATATATGGAACAATTTCAAACAGCCTATATGAGTAGATAGGGTCCTAAAATGAAGAGAGAGGGATAAAAAATATTTGAAGAAAATTTTCCAAATGTGATGAAAACTATAAACATACATATCAAAGACCAAATGAATCCTGAGCACAACAAATAAAGAAAAAAACATACAAAGGCACACCATAATCAAATTGTTCACACAGGTAGTAAAGGGAAAACCTTCAATTCAGCCAGAAGAAAAAAAGACATGTAGAAAAAAACAAAGATAATAATGACAGATTTTTTGCTGGAAACAATACAAGAGAGAAAATGGAGCAATTCATAAAGTACTGGGGGGAAAAAATTGTCATAATAGAATTCTATACCTAGCAAAAATATCTTCCTAAATGAAAGAAAAGCAACATGGATGAGCCTTGCAAACATTATGCTAAGTAAAAGAAGCCAGTGACAAAAGTCCACATATATTAGTTTATTCTATGAAATGTCCAAAACAGGCAAAACTTTACAGACAGTAAATTAATGGGGGCTTAGAGCTGGGGCATGGAGACAGAAGGGAGTAATAGATAAAGGAATAGGATTTTTTTTTGAGGTAATAAAAATACTCTAAAATCAACTATGGTAATGGTTGCACAACTCTGAATAAAACAAAAACCACTGAATTGTACACTTTAATTGGTACATGTATGTGAATTTCATCTCAATAAGCTGTTTATAAAATGAAAGGAGAAATTTTAAATTTTTCAGGAATACAAAAGCTAAAAAAGTCATCACCTGCAGACCCATACAACATGTTAAAAGAAGTACTTTAGGTTGAAGGAAAATGATATTACAATTTGGATACTACATTTAGAAATATGAATCTACACAAAGGAATATAAAGAACACCAGAAATGGTAACTGCAAAAGTAATGATTTGTTCTTATTATTTATATAAATCTATCTAAAAGATAAGTGACTACTGAAACAAAGTTATTAACAGTGTATTATAGATTTATTATATTTACATATACATAAAGTGTATGATAATAAAAATATAAATTCTGGGAGTGGAGAATGGAAATGTACTACTGTAAGGTTCTTACCTTATACTTGAAGTGATGTAATATCATTTGACAGTAAATTGTTTTGGTTTAAGAGAAGCCAAGATGGCGGAATAGCATGGAAGTTTTTTTGCATCTCACACCCATGAAATACAGCCAGATCAACACTCAATTATCCTACACACCTAGAAAACTGATTTGAGGATTAACACAACAATATGCACAACCTGAACTACAGAACTCAGCAGGTACATGCTGCGAAGAGGTGAACAGGGGGAAAGAGAAGCCTCCGAGGGCAGGGAGCTGTTTTTGCTTGCAGAGAAAAAACAGAGACAGGGAGAGAGTACAGGAAAAGCACCCACACACACACACAAAGCAGCTGGAGAAAAAGTGGAAAAGTGGAAACAGCTGCAGGGACTGCACTAAAAAGGGAGAAAGAAGAAAGGAGGGGGTTTAAATTCCATTAAGACTCTATAAACAGGGGAAGTGCAGAATCTGAAACTCTGCAGCTCCATACCTAGTGGTGCTCTGGTGGGAAGGGCAAATCCCCAGGAGCAGAGAGGGAGGGGAGAGGCAGTTCGCCTGCTGGGAGGACATTTGGTAGAGGTTGTGTGGCTCCTCCACAAGCAAAGGTCTCAGCAGACCCCAAAGAACAAACACATTTGCTGGTGCTGGAACAAGGTTGTTAAGGGTGAAACCTGGTGCCAGATGTGTGTTGTGATTTTCCATAATCCCTGAAACACTGCTGCTACACGATTGTGTGAACATTCTCTGGGGTGTGCTGGCACCCAGCTGCAGTCCCTGGGCATCAGCAGTAGCATGGTCCCACGAACATTCCTGGGTGCGGCAGCCACCAGGCCGTTGCTTGGTGACACCCTCCCCCAGAAGGTCTGAGCAGGTCAAAGCTGCAGTCTCAGAAGTGAGGGATGGGGAAACGCAGTCACATCTGAGGTAAAACTCAGGAAGGAGGGGCCGCCTGGCAACCTGACAGCTTGGTCACAGACAATGTAAAAGCGAGGAGTGGATGGAAGCCAGAGACAAAGGATGGGTGTGCAAACGCTGATCCAGGAGGACAGAGTTCTGATACTAGAGACTGGGTAGTTGGATGACACCATTTTCAACACTCCCACACATACGCATACACACCTACAAGCACCACAATACTCTACCCCAAAAAGCTAAGCAGCACCATCCAGTGGAGAACAGAGCTGTTACACTAAGCCCCACCCAAATGGGCCAACCTGGCTCTTCAAGAACACCACAAGTCTCTCCACCTGCTTAGTTTACAGACTATAAACTGCTTCATAGTTTGACTTCTAGGAGAAAACGATGTAATTTCAATCGTATTTCAGTCTGCTTGCAGGTCCATATATTCAATTTTCTTTTTTTTTTTTTGTTCCTTTTCTTTTTCTTGAATACAGAAATAGAAAAAATTTATTTTTATTTTCAATTATTATTAAAAATATTTCTTTAATTTTTTCTATGATTCTTTTTACTTTTTTGTAAATTTTTCAAATCTATATTACTTCCATCATTGCATTTTATCCTATTTCAATGTATTAATTTTTTTTAATTTTCAAATGTTTTCTTTTTTCTTTGATTTTTTCTTTTTTCTTTTTTTTGTTTTATTTTTCTCTAACCAACAAGCTCCTTTCAACAACCAGACCAAAACACACCTAGGATCTAGTATCATTTATTTAGTTCTCTCTGTGTGTGTATATGTTGCTTTTAATTTTTTAATTTTAATTTTTTTACCTTATTAATTCCTATTTTTCCTTCAAAATGGTGAAACAAAAGAATTCACCCCAAAAGAAAGAGCAGGAAGAAATGACAGCCAGGGACTTAACAAGCAATATGTCTGAACCAGAATTTAGAATCACGATAATAAGAATACTAGCTGGAGTTGAAAATAGATTAGAATACCTTTCTGTGGAGATAAAAGAAGTAAAAGCTAGTCAGGATTAAATTAAAAATGCTATAACTGAGCTGCAATCTCATTGGATGCCATGGCGGCAAGGATGGATGAGGCAGAGCAATGAACCACTGATATAGAGGACAAACTTATGGAATATAATGAAGCAGGAAAAAAAGAGGGAGACTAAGGCAAAAGAGCACAATTTAAGAATTAGAGAAATCAGTGACTCATTAAAAAGGAACAACATCAGAATCATAGGGGTTCCAAGATGAAGAAAGAGAGAAAGGGGTAGAAGGGTTATGTGAACAAATCATAGTGGAAAACTTTCCTAACCTGGGGAAAGACAGACATCAAAATCCAGGAAGCACAGAGGACTCCCATTAGATTCAATAAAAACTAGGGTGCTGAGTGGCTCAGTCAGTTACGCATCCGACTTCAGCTCAGGTCATGATCTTGCAGTCTGTGAGTTCAAGCCCCGCGTCAGGCCCTGTGCTGACAGCTCAGAGCCTAGAGACTGCTTCAGATTCTGTGTCTCCTTCTCTCTCTGTCCCTCCCCAGCTCATGCTCTGTCTCTCTCACGCTCAAAAATGAATAAATGTTAAAAAAAAAAAAAAGAAAAAATTTAGATTCAATAAAAACCAACCATCAACAAGGCATATCATAGTCAAATTCACAAAATACTCAGGCAAGGAAAGAATCATGAATGCAGCAAGGGAAAAGAAGTCCTTAACCTACAATAGAAGACAGATCAGGTTTGCAGCAGACCTATCCACAGAAATTTGGCAGGCCAGAAAGGAGTGGCAGGATATAGTCAATATGCTGAATTGGAAAAATATGCAGCCAAGAATTCTTTATCCAGCAAAGCTGTCATTCAAAATAGAAGGAGAGATTAAAACATTCTCAGACAAACAAAAATTAAAGGAGTTCATGACCATTAAACCAGCCCTGCAAGAAATTTTAAGGGGAACCCACTGAGAGCAGAAAAGACAAAATATATATATTTATATATATATATATATATATATATAAATAATATATATATATAAATATATATATATATATAATCAAAAGCAACAAAGACTAGAAAGGACCAGAGAACCAGAATAAATTCATATCTTTCAGTACTCACTCTAAACATCAATGGACTAAATGCTCCAATCAAAACACATAGGGTAACAGAATGGATAAGAAAATAAGATCTTATATGCTGTTTACAAGATATCCACTTTAGACCTAAAGACACCTTCAGATTGAAAGTAAGGGGATGGAGAACCATCTATCATGCTAATGTCATGAAAAGAAAGCCAGTGTAGCCATACTTATATGAGACAATCTAGACTTCAAAATAAAGACTGTAACAAGAGATGAAAAAGGGCATTATATCATAATTAAGAGGTCTATTCACCAAGAGGACCTAACAACTGTAAACATTTATGCTCCAAACCTGAGAGCACCCAAATATATAAATCATTCATAAACATAAAGAAACTCATTGGTAATAATACCATAATAGTAGGGGACCTCAATACCCCTCTGTCCACTTACAGCAAAGGACAGATCATCTAAACAGAAAATCAACAAGGAAACAATGGCTTTGAATGACACAATGGGCCAGATGGACTTAACAGATATATTCAGAACATTTCATTGTAAAGCAGCAGAATATACATTCTTCTCCAGTTCACATGGAACATTCTCCAGAATAGACCACATACTGGAACACAAATCAGCCCTCAACAAATACAAAAAGATCAAGATCATACTGTACATATTTTCGGATCACAATGCTACAAAACTCGAAATCAGCCACGAGAAAAATTTGGAAAGGAAACAAATATTTGAAGACTAAAGAACATCCTACTAGAGAATGAATGGGCTAACCAAGAAGTTAAAGAGAAAATTAAAAAGTACATGGAAGCCAATGAAAATGATAACACCACAGCCAAAACCCTCTAGGATGCAGCAAAGGCAGTCATAAAGAAAAGCACATAGCAATCCAGGCATTCCTAAAGAAGGAAGAAAGGTCTCAGATATACAACCTAACCTTACATCTTAACGAGCTGGAAAAAGAACAGCAAATAAAACCCAAAAACAGCAGAATACAGGAAATAATAAAGATTAGAGCAGAAATCAATGCTATCGAAACAAAAAAACAAACAAACAGAACAGACCAATGAAGCCAGAAGCTCGCTCTTCGAAAGAATTAACAAAATTGCTAAACCCCTAGTCAGTCTGATCAAAAAGAAAAAGGAAGGACCCAAATAAAATCAAGAATGAAAGAGGAGAGACAACAACCAACACAGCAGAAATAGAAACAATAATAAGAGAATATTATGAACAATTATACACCAATAAAACGGGCAATCTGGAAGAAATGGACAAACTCCCAGAAACATATAAACTACCAAAACTAAAACAGGAAAAAAGAGAAAATTTAAATAGACCCATCACCTGTAAACAAATTGAATTAGTAATCAAAAAATCTGCCAAAAACAAGAGTCCAGGCCCAGATGGCTTTCCAGGGGAATTCTACCAAACATTTAAGGAAGAGTTAATACCTATTCTCTTGAAGCTGTCCCAAAAAATAGAAATGGAAGGAAAACTTCCAAACTCTTTCTATGAAGGCAGCATTACCTTGATTCCAAAACCAGACAGAGACCCCACTAAAAAGGAGAACTATAGACGAATTTCCCTGATGAACATGGATGCAAAAATCCTTAACAAGATATTAGCCAACCAGATCCAACAATACATTAAAAAAATTATTCACCGGAGAAGCGGCAAGATGGCGGCTTAGGAGGACGCTGGGCTCACCGCGCGTCCTGCTGATCACTTAGATTCCACCTACACCTGCCTAAATAACCCAGAAAATCGCCAGAGGATTAGCAGAACGGAGTCGCTGGAGCCAAACGCAGACGAGAGGCCCACGGAAGAGGGTAGGAAGGGCGGCGAGGCGGTGCGCGCTCCACGGACTGGCGGGAGGGAGCCGGGGCGGAGGGGCGGCTCGCCGGCCAAGCAGAGCCCCCGAGTCTGGCTTGCAAAAGCGGAGGGGCCTGAAGGACTGTGTTCCCACAACAAGCGCGACTTAGCGTCTGGGGGGTCATAAGTTAACAGCTCTGCTCGGAAAGCGGGAAGGCTGGAGGACAAAGGGAGGGAGAGCTGCTGAGCCCCCTGACGACAGAGCTCAGCTTGGTGGGGAACAAAGGCGCTCGCCAGCGCCATCTCCCCCGCCCATCCCCCAGCCAAAATCCCAAAGAGAACCAGTTCCTGCCAGGGAACTTGCTCGCTCAGCGCAAACACCCAACTCTGCCCTTCTGCGGAGCCAAACCTCCGGCAGCGGATCTGACTCCCTCCCGCTGCCACAGGGCCCCTCCTGAAGAGGATCACCTAAGGAGAAGCGATCTAAGCCTACCCCTCCTGCCCCCGTGCACCTTGCCTACCCACCCCAGCTAATACACCAGATCCCCAGCATCACAAGCCCGGCAGTGTGCAAGTAGCCCAGACGGGCCACACCACCCCACAGTGAATCCCGCCCCTAGGAGAGGGGAAGAGAAGGCACACACCAGTCTGACTGTGGCCCCAGCGGTGGGCTGGGGGCAGACATCAGGTCTGACTGCGGCCCCGCCCACCAACTCCAGTTATACACCACAACACAGGGGAAGGGCCCTGCAGGTCCTCACCACGCCAGGGACTATCCAAAATGACCAAGCGGAAGAATTCCCCTCAGAAGAATCTCCAGGAAATAACAACAGCTAATGAGCTGATCAAAAAGGATTTAAATAATATCACAGAAAGTGAATTTAGAATAATAGTCATAAAATTAATCGCTGGGCTTGAAAACAGTATACAGGACAGCAGAGAATCTCTTGCTACAGAGATCAAGGGACTAAGGAACAGTCACGAGGAGCTGAAAAACGCTTTAAACGAAATGCATAACAAAATGGAAACCACCACAGCTCGGCTTGAAGAGGCAGAGGAGAGAATAGGTGAACTAGAGGATAAAGTTATGGAAAAAGAGGAAGCTGAGAAAAAGAGAGATAAAAAAATCCAGGAGTATGAGGGGAAAATTAGAGAACTAAGTGATACACTAAAAAGAAATAATATACGCATAATTGGTATCCCAGAGGAGGAAGAGAGAGGGAAAGGTGCTGAAGGGGTACTCGAAGAAATAATAGCTGAGAACTTCCCTGAACTGGGGAAGGAAAAAGGCATTGAAATCCAAGAGGCACAGAGAACTCCCTTCAGACGTAACTTGAATCGATCTTCTGCACGACATATCATAGTGAAACTGGCAAAATACAAGGATAAAGAGAAAATTCTGAAAGCAGCAAGGGGTAAACGTGCCCTCACATATAAAGGGAGACCTATAAGACTCGTGACTGATCTCTCTTTTGAAACTTGGCAGGCCAGAAAGAATTGGCACGAGATTTTCAGGGTGCTAGACAGAAAAAATATGCAGCCGAGAATCCTTTACCCAGCAAGTCTGTCATTTAGAATAGAAGGAGAGATAAAGGTTTTCCCAAACAAACAAAAACTGAAGGAATTTGTCACCACTAAACCAGCCCTACAAGAGATCCTAAGGGGGACCCTGTGAGACAAAGTCCCAGAGACATCACTACAAGTATAAAACATACAGACATCACAATGACTCTCAACCTGTATCTTTCTATAATAACACTGAATGTAAATGGATTAAATGCACCAACCAAAAGACATAGGGTATCAGAATGGATAAAAAAACAAGACCCATCTATTTGCTGTCTACAAGAGACTCATTTTAGACCTGAGGACACCTTTAGATTGAGAGTGAGGGGATGGAGAACTATTTATCATGCGACTGGAAGCCAAAAGAAAGCTGGAGTAGCCATACTTATATCAGACAAACTAGACTTTAAATTAAAGGCCGTAACAAGAGATGAAGAAGGACATTATATAATAGTTACAGGGTCTATCCATCAGGAAGAGCTAACAATTATAAATGTCTATGCGCCGAATACCGGAGCCCCCAAATATATAAAACAATTACTCATAAACATAAGCAACCTTATTGATAAGAATGTGGTAATTGCAGGGGACTTTAACACCCCACTCACAGAAATGGACAGATCATCTAGACACACGGTCAATAAAGAAACAAGGGCCCTGAATGAGACATTGGATCAGATGGACTTGACAGATATATTTAGAATGCTGCATCCCAAAGCAACAGAATATACTTTCTTCTCGAGTGCACATGGAACATTCTCCAAGATAGATCATATACTGGGTCACAAAACAGCCCTTCATAAGTTTACAAGAATTGAAATTATACCATGCATACTTTCAGACCACAATGCTATGAAGCTTGAAATCAACCACAGGAAAAAGTCTGGAAAACCTCCAAAGGCATGGAGGTTAAAGAACACCCTACTAACGAATGAGTGGGTCAACCAGGCAATTAGAGAAGAAATTAAAAAATATATGGAAACAAACGAAAATGAAAATACAACAATCCAAACGCTTTGGGACGCAGCGAAGGCAGTCCTGAGAGGAAAATACATTGCAATCCAGGCCTATCTCAAGAAACAAGAAAAATCCCAAATACAAAATCTAACAGCACACCTAAAGGAACTAGAAGCAGAACAGCAAAGGCAGCCTAAACCCAGCAGAAGAAGAGAAATAATAAAGATCAGAGCAGAAATAAACAATATAGAATCTAAAAAAACTGTAGAGCAGATCAACGAAACCAAGAGTTGGTTTTTTGAAAAAATAAACAAAATTGACAAACCTCTAGCCAGGCTTCTCAAAAAGAAAAGGGAAATGACCCAAATAGATAAAATCATGAATGAAAATGGAATTATTACAACCAATCCCTCAGAGATACAAACAATTATCAGGGAATACTATGAAAAATTATATGCCAACAAATTGGACAACCTGGAAGAAATGGACAAATTCCTGAACACCCACACTCTTCCAAAACTCAATCAGGAGGAAATAGAAAGCTTGAACAGACCCATAACCAGCGAAGAAATTGAATCGGTTATCAAAAATCTCCCAACAAATAAGAGTCCAGGACCAGATGGCTTCCCAGGGGAGTTCTACCAGACGTTTAAAGCAGAGATAATACCTATCCTTCTCAAGCTATTCCAAGAAATAGAAAGGGAAGGAAAACTTCCAGACTCATTCTATGAAGCCAGTATTACTTTGATTCCTAAACCAGACAGAGACCCAGTCAAAAAAGAGAACTACAGGCCAATATCCCTGATGAATACGGATGCAAAAATTCTCAATAAGATACTAGCAAATCGAATTCAACGGCATATAAAAAGAATTATTCACCATGATCAAGTGGGATTCATTCCTGGGATGCAGGGCTGGTTCAACATCCGCAAATCAATCAATGTGATACATCACATCAACAAAAAAAAAGAGAAGAACCATATGATCCTGTCAATCGATGCAGAAAAGGCCTTTGACAAAATCCAGCACCTTTCTTAATAAAAACCCTTGAGAAAGTCGGGATAGAAGGAACATACTTAAAGATCATAAAAGCCATTTATGAAAAGCCCACAGCTAACATCATCCTCAACGGGGAAAAACTGAGAGCTTTTTCCCTGAGATCAGGAACACGACAAGGATGCCCACTCTCACCGCTGCTGTTTAACATAGTGCTGGAAGTTCTAGCATCAGCAATCAGACAACAAAAGGAAATCAAAGGCATCAAAATTGGCAAAGACGAAGTCAAGCTTTCGCTTTTTGCAGATGACATGATATTATACATGGAAAATCCGATAGACTCCACCAAAAGTCTACTAGAACTGATACAGGAATTCAGCAAAGTTGCAGGATACAAAATCAATGTACAGAAATCAGTTGCATTCTTATACACTAACAATGAAGCAACAGAAAGACAAATAAAGAAACTGATCCCATTCACAATTGCACCAAGAAGCATAAAATACCTAGGAATAAATCTAACCAAAGATGTAAAGGATCTGTATGCTGAAAACTATAGAAAGCTTATGAAGGAAATTGAAGAAGATTTAAAGAAATGGAAAGACATTCCCTGCTCATGGATTGGAAAAATAAATATTGTCAAAATGTCAATACTACCCAAAGCTATCTACACATTCAATGCAATCCCAATAAAAATTGCACCAGCATTCTTCTCGAAACTAGAACAAGCAATCCTAAAATTCATATGGAACCACAAAAGGCCCCGAATAGCCAAAGTAATTTTGAAGAAGAAGACCAAAGCAGGAGGCATCACAATCCCAGACTTTAGCCTCTACTACAAAGCTGTCATCATCAAGACAGCATGGTATTGGCACAGAAACAGACACATAGACCAATGGAATAGAATAGAAACCCCAGAACTAGACCCACAAACGTATGGCCAACTCATCTTCGACAAAGCAGGAAAGAACATCCAATGGAAAAAAGACAGCCTCTTTAACAAATGGTGCTGGGAGAACTGGACAGCAACATGCAGAAGGTTGAAACTAGACCACTTTCTCACACCATTCACAAAAATAAACTCCAAATGGATAAAGGACCTAAACGTGAGACAGGAAACCATCAAAACCTTAGAGGAGAAAGCAGGAAAAGACCTCTCTGACCTCAGCCGTAGCAATCTCTTACTCGACACATCCCCAAAGGCAAGGGAATTAAAAGCAAAAGTGAATTACTGGGACCTTATGAAGATAAAAAGCTTCTGCACAGCAAAGGAAACAACCAACAAAACTAAAAGGCAACCAACGGAATGGGAAAAGATATTCGCAAATGACATATCGGACAAAGGGCTAGTATCCAAAATCTATAAAGAGCTCACCAAACTCCACACCCGAAAAACAAATAACCCAGTGAAGAAATGGGCAGAAAACATGAATAGACACTTCTCTAAAGAAGACATCCGGATGGCCAACAGGCACATGAAAAGATGTTCAGCGTCGCTCCTTATCAGGGAAATACAAATCAAAACCACACTCAGGTATCACCTCACGCCAGTCAGAGTGGCCAAAATGAACAAATCAGGAGACTCTAGATGCTGGAGAGGATGTGGAGAAACGGGAACCCTCTTGCACTGTTGGTGGGAATGCAAATTGGTGCAGCCGCTCTGGAAAGCAGTGTGGAGGTTCCTCAGAAAATTAAAAATAGACCTACCCTATGACCCAGCAATAGCACTGCTAGGAATTTATCCAAGGGATACAGGAGTACTGATGCATAGGGCCACTTGTACCCCAATGTTCATAGCAGCACTCTCAACAATAGCCAAATTATGGAAAGAGCCTAAATGTCCATCAGTTGATGAATGGATAAAGAAATTGTGGTTTATATACACAATGGAATATTACGTGGCAATGAGAAAAAATGAAATATGGCCTTTTGTAGCAACGTGGATGGAACTGGAGAGTGTGATGCTAAGTGAAATAAGCCATACAGAGAAAGACAGATACCATATGGTTTCACTCTTATGTGGACCCTGAGAAATTAACAGGAACCCATGGGGGAGGGGAAGGGAAAAAAAAAAAAAACAGGTTAGAGTGGGAGAGAGCCAAAGCATAAGAGACTCTTAAAAACTGAGAACAAACTGAGGGTTGATGGGGGGTGGGAGGGAGGAAAGGGTGGGTGATGGGTAATGAGGAGGGCACCTTTTGGGATGAGCACTGGGTGTTGTATGGAAACTAATTTGTCAATAAATTTCATATTAAAAAAAAAAAATAAAAAAAAAAAAATAAAAAATAAAAAAAAAAAATAAATAAATAAATAAACGTTGAAAACAAAAAAAAAAAAAAAAAAAAAAAATTATTCACCATGACCAAGTGGGATTTATACCTGGAATGCAGGGCTGGTTCAATATCCGCAAAACAATCAATGTGATTCATCACATCAATAAAAGAAAGGACAAGAACCATATGATCCTCTCAATAGATGCAGAGAAACCATTTGACACAATACAGCACCCTTTCTTGATAAAAACCCTCAAGACAGTAGGGATAGAAGGAACATACCTCGAGATGATAAAAGCCATATACAAGCAACCCAACGCTAATATCATCCTCAATGGGGAAAAACTGAGAGCTTTCCCTCTAAGGTCAGGAACCACACAGGGATGTCCACTCTCATCATTGTTACTCAACATAGTATTGGAAGTCTTAGCCTCAGCAATCAGACAACACAAAGAGATAAAAGCATCCAAATAGGCCAGGAGGAGGTCACACTTTCACTCTTCGCAGATGACATGATATGCTATATGGAAAACCCAAAAGATTCCACCAAAAAACCTGCTAGAACTAATCCCTGAATTCAGCAAAATTGCAGGATATAAAATCAATGCACAGAAATCGGTTGCATTCCTATACACCAACAATGAAGCAACAGAAAGAGAAATCAAGGAATCTATCCCATTTACAATTGCACCAAAAACCATAAAATACTTGGGAATAAATCTAACCAAGGAGTTGAAAAATCTATACACTGAAAACTATAGAAACTTATGAAAGAAACTGAAGTAGACACAAAAAAAGGGAAAATATTCCATGCTCCTGGATAGGAAGAACAAATATTGTTAAAATTTCAATATTACCCAAAGCAATCTACATATTCAATGTGATCCCTATCAAAGTAACAACAGCATTCTCACAGAGCTGGAACAAATAATCCTAAAATTTGTATGGAACCAGAAAAGACCCCGAATAGCCAAAGCAATCTTGAAAAAGAAAACCAAAATAGGAGGCATCACAATCCCAGACTTCAAGACTACAAAGCCGTAATCATCAAGACAGTATGGTACTGGCACAAGAACAGACACTCAAATCAATGGAATAGAATAGAGAACCCAGAAATGGACCCACAAACGTATGGCCAACTCATCTTTGACCCAATGGAATAAAGACAGTCTCTTCAGCAAGTGGTGCTGGGAAAACTGGACAGTGACATGCAGAATAATGAACCAGGACCACTTTCTTACACCATACACAAAAATAAACTCAAAATGGAGGAAAGACCTCAATGTAAGACAAGAAGCCATCACAATCCTTGAGGAGAAAGCAGGCCAAAACCTCTTTGATCGTGCCCTCAGCAATTTCTTACTCAACACATCTCTGGAAGCAAGGGAAATAAAAGCACAAATGAACTACTGGGACCTAATCACAATAAAAAGCTTCTGCACAGCGAAGGAAACAATCAGCAAAATAAAAGGCAACCGACGGAATGGGAGAAGATATTTGCAAACGACATATCAGATAAAGGGTTAGTATCCAAAATCTATAAAACCCTTATCAACCTCAACACCCAAAAAACAAATAATCCAGTGAAGAAATGGACAAAAGACATGAACAGACAATTTTCCAAAGAAGACATCCAGATGGCCAACCGACACATGAAAACATGCTCAACATCACTCATCATCAGGGAAATACAAATCAAAACCACAATGAGATACCACCTCATACCTCTCAGAATGACTAACATCGACAACTCAGGCAACAACAGACGTTGGTGAGGATGCGGAGAAAAAGGATCTCTTTTGCACTGAAGGTGGGAATGCAAACTGGTGTAGCCACTCTGGAAAACAGTATGGAGGTTCCTCAAAAAATTAAAAAGAGAACTACCCTATGACCCAGCAATTGCACTACTAGGTTTTTATCCAGTGAATACAGGTGTGCTATTTCAAAGGGGCTCATGCACCCCAATGTTTATAGCAGCACTAGCGACAATAGCCAAAGTACGGAAAGAGCCCAAATGTCCATAGATGGATGAATGGATAAAGAAGATGTGGTGTGTGTGTGTGTGTATATATATATATATATATATATATATATATATATATATATATATATAATGGAGTATTACTCAGCAATCAAAAAGAATGAAATCTTGCCATTTGCAACTATGTGGATGGAACTAGAGGATATTATGCTAAGCAAAATTAGTCAGAGAAAGACAAATATCATATGACTTCACTCATATGAGTACTTTAAGATACAAAACAGATGAACATAAGGAAAGGGGAACAAAAATAATATAAAAACAGGGCGGGGGACAAAACAGAAGAGACTCATAAATATGGAGAACAAACAGAGGGTTACTGGAGGGGTTGTGGGAGGGGGGATGCGCTAAATGGGTAAGGGGCATTAAGGAATCTACTCCTGAAATTATTGTTGCACTATATACTAACTTGGATGTAAATTAAAAAAATAAATTAAATAAATCATTTTGGATTAAGATGTATACAATAAACAATAAAGTAATCACTAAAATGACACAGTGTGATAGATAATAGATCAAAAAGGAGATAAAAATAGAAGCATAAAAAATAATCCAAAAGAAGGCAGAAAAAGAAAGAAAACAAGGAACAGATAAGACCAAAAATAATTAGAAAAGGGACACCTGGGTGGCTCAGTCAGTTAAACATCTGTCTCTTGATTTCAGCTCAGATCATGGTTTCCTGGTTGTGACACAGAAGTCAGCGTAAGATGGGGCTCCATACTGAGCGTGGATTCTCTCTCTTAAGATTCTCTCTCTCTGTCTCTCTCCCTCTGCCACTCTCCCCAACTCACATGCTCTCTCTCTAAATATTAAAAAATAAATAAAAAATAAAAATAAATTAGCACAATGACAGCCTTAACCCCAACCAAATTAGTAATCACATTAAGTGAAAATGCTCCAAATACTCCAATTCAAGGAAGATATTCCCAACCAGAAATAGACAAACAGATCAGTAGAACAGAAGAGAGTCTAGAAGTAGACCAACAGATAAATGGAAAAATCATTTTTTTTACAAAAATACTAAGGTAAATCAATGAAGAAAATAGTCTTTCAGACAAGATCAGGCACATTCAGGGTGGTATGACCACAGACAAGAAAACAGTCTTTCAACAAATGAAGATGGAACTACTGTATATCCACATGCAAACAAAACAAAAATAATTTTGATCCATATCTCATACTATATACAATAAATTAACTCATTTTGACCTAAATATGAAACTTAAACTTACAGAAGACAACATAGGAGAAAATCTTTGTGTGACCTTGGTTTAGACGAATATTTGTTAGATACCAAAAGCACAGTCCATAAAAAAAATGATAAATTGAACTTCATGTAAATTGAAAACTCTTATTCTTCAAAAGTCACTATTAAGAGAATTAAAATGCAAATCACAAACTCAGGAAAAAATGTGCAAAGCATATATCTGATAAAGGATTTGTTTCCAGAATATATTTTTTAAAAACTCTCAGGCATCAAAAATTTTTTAAAACCCAATTTTTTTAATGGGCAAAAGCTTTAAGCAAACTCTTCAGCAAAAAAGATACACGAATGGCAAATGAGCACATGAAAAGATGTCTAACATCATCAATCATTAAGGAAATGCACATTAAAACCACAATTATACATATCTACACACTTTGATTTAATGGCTTAAATTTAAAAGACTAACCATACCAAGTGTTGACAAGGATGTCGAAGAACTGAAACTCTCATACACTACTGGCCAGAATGTAAAATGGTACAATCACTTTGAAAACAGTTTGTGGTATATCCACACATGAGAATACGACAGAATAAAAAGAATGGGATGTTGATATATGCAACATGAATGAATGCCAAAGTAATCAGGTCCTGCAAAAGAAGGTAGACTAAAAAAATTTTAATGAAAAAGTTTAAAACCCATACTGTACAATTCTATTTATATAAATTCAAGAAAATGCAAACTAATATAGTGCAGGAAGCAGATCATTAGTTGCAGGGGTGGGAGGTGGGGGGCAGGATGAAGAGGGACAAGAAGAATTATAAAGGGAAATGAGAAAAACTGGGGTTATGACTGATTTTGTTCACTACCTTCATTGTGGTATTGGGTTCATAGGTATATACGGATGTCAAAATTTATATTAAATTACATACTTTAAACATGTGCCACTTATTACTACATGCAATAATTTATATAATTCAATATAAAATTAATTTAATTAATAATCTATATAATTATGCCTCAATAAAATTGGGCACATGATTATTTTATAGTCATAAAGACTTAAAACAAGGCCAATATCCCTGATGAATATGGATGCAAAAATTCTCAATAAGATACTAGCAAATCGAATTCAACGGCATATAAAAAGAATTATTCACCATGATCAAGTGGGATTCATTCCTGGGATACAGGGCTGGTTCAACATTCGCAAATCAATCAACGTGATACATCACATTAACAAAAAAAAAAGAGAAGAACCATATGATCCTGTCAATCGATGCAGAAAAGGCCTTTGACAAAATCCAGCACCCTTTCTTAATAAAAACCCTTGAGAAAGTCGGGATAGAAGGAACATACTTAAAGATCATAAAAGCCATTTATGAAAAGCCCACAGCTAACATCATCCTCAACGGGGAAAAACTGAGAGCTTTCTCCCTGAGATCAGGAACACGACAGGGAGGCCCACTCTCACCGCTGCTGTTTAACATAGTGCTGGAAGTTCTAGCATCAGCAATCAGACAACAAAAGGAAATCAAAGGCATCAAAATTGGCAAAGACGAAGTCAAGCTTTCGCTTTTTGCAGATGACATGATATTATACATGGAAAATCCGATAGACTCCACCAAAAGTCTGCTAGAACTGATACAGGAATTCAGCAAAGTTGCAGGATACAAAATCAATGTACAGAAATCAGTTGCATTCTTATACACTAACAATGAAGCAACAGAAAGACAAATAAAGAAACTGATCCCATTCACAACTGCACCAAGAAGCATAAAATACCTAGGAATAAATCTAACCAAAGATGTAAAGGATCTGTATGCTGAAAACTATACAAAGCTTATGAAGGTAATTGAAGAAGATTTAAAGAAATGGAAAGACATTCCCTGCTCATGGATTGGAAAAATAAATATTGTCAAAATGTCAATACTACCCAAAGCTATCTACACATTCAATGCAATCCCAATCAAAATTGCACCAGCATTCTTCTCGAAACTAGAACAAGCAATCCTAAAATTCATATGGAACCACAAAAGGCCCTGAATAGCCAAAGTAATTTTGAAGAAGAAGACCAAAGCAGGAGGCATCACAATCCCAGACTTTAGCCTCTACTACAAAGCTGTCATCATCAAGACAGCATGGTATTGGCACAAAAACAGACACATAGACCAATGGAATAGAATAGAAACCCCAGAACTAGACCCACAAACATATGGCCAACTCATCTTTGACAAAGCAGGAAAGAACATCCAATGGAAAAAAGACAGCCTCTTTAACAAATGGTGCTGGGAGAACTGGGCAGCAACATGCAGAAGGTTGAAACTAGACCACTTCCTCACACCATTCACAAAAATAAACTCAAAATGGATAAAGGACCTAAATGTGAGACAGGAAACCATCAAAACCTTAGAGGAGAAAGCAGGAAAAGACCTCTCTGACCTCAGCCGTAGCAATCTCTTACTCGACACATCCCCAAAGGCAAGGGAATTAAAAGCAAAAGTGAATTACTGGGACCTTATGAAGATAAAAAGCTTCTGCACAGCAAAGGAAACAACCAACAAAACTAAAAGGCAACCAACGGAATGGGAAAAGATATTTGCAAATGACGCACTGGGTGTTGTATGGAAACCAATTTGACAATAAATTTCATATATAAAATAAAAAATAAAAATAAAAATTAAAAAAAGACTTAAAACATACCTTAATAAATCCAAAGAAATATCTAAAGTAGAAGGAATTTCTGGGGCACCTGGGTGGCTCAGTTGGTTAAGCATCCAACTTCGGCCCAGGTCATGATTTCACCATTCTGAGTTGGAGCCCCACATTGGGCTCTGTGCTTATAGCTCAGAGCCTGGAGCCTGCTTCGGATTCTGTGTCTCCTTCTTTCTTTGCCCCTCGTTCTCTCTCTCTCTCTCAAAAAATAAATTAAAAAAAAAAAAACATTAAAAATAAAGTAGAAGGAATTTCAGGGGCACCTGGCTGGCTCAGTCAGTGAAGCATGAGACTCAATCTCAGGCCCCACAGTGGGTGTAGAAATTACTTAAAAAATAAAACAAAGTATTTTAAAAAAATAAAGTAGAAGGAATTTCAGCTTGCTATGTTAGAGGGAGATATTTTAGAGGAAGTGGAATCTTCAGCTCCTGTAAGTTACTAAAATTTCAGCATGGCTAAAATACCTTACAGGCCGGACCACAGCTGGTGGTAATTACTTATTTATCTTGTGAATACTAACAGGAGTAAAGCTAAAATGAAAATCTACAAGAGATGTCTGGGTGGCTCAGCTGGTTAAGCTTCCAACTCTTGGTTTTGGCTCAGCTCATGATCTCACAGTTCATGAGTTCGAACCCCACATTGGGATCTGCTCTGATGGCACAGAGTCTGCTTGGGATCCTCTCTCTCTGCTCCTCCCCTGCTTGTGCTCTCTCTCACCCTCTCTCTCAAAATAAATAAATAAGCTTTAAAAAAAATCACAAAAAGAAAAGAAAGTCTACAGAATTTCAAGAGGTTTATTTCAATCATCCATACAAGGACTCTTCTCTTAAGACCATAAAACATAAGGCAAGGCTCCTTCAACACCAACTCATATACCTCAAACAACAACAACAACAACAACAACAACAACAACAACAACAACAACAAAACTGATTTCAAGAGTTTCTTTGAAAGTTTCTTTTCAATCACCAAGAGATTCCATCACAATCATGAGAATTCCCACAAATTATTTCAATAGGTATTGGAGTCTACTTAAAAGCTGCCATCCCAGTGAAATCTCCTGTAATCAATTTCACTCATCTTTGAGCACTTCAAGACTGTCTTCTTCGGGATAGAAGGAACATACTTAAAGATCATAAAAGCCATTTATGAAAAGCCCACAGCTAACATCATCCTCAACGGGGAAAAACTGAGAGCTTTTTCCCTGAGATCAGGAACACGACAAGGATGCCCACTCTCACCGCTGCTGTTTAACATAGTGCTGGAAGTTCTAGCATCAGCAATCAGACAACAAAAGGAAATCAAAGGCATCAAAATTGGCAAAGATGAAGTCAAGCTTTCGCTTTTTGCAGATGACATGATATTATACATGGAAAATCCGATAGACTCCACCAAAAGTCTGCTAGAACTGATACAGGAATTCAGCAAAGTTGCAGGATACAAAATCAATGTACAGAAATCAGTTGCATTCTTATACACTAACAATGAAGCAACAGAAAGACAAATAAAGAAACTGATCCCATTCACAATTGCACCAAGAAGCATAAAATACCTAGGAATAAATCTAACCAAAGATGTAAAGGATCTGTATGCTGAAAACTATACAAAGCTTATGAAGGTAATTGAAGAAGATTTAAAGAAATGGAAAGACATTCCCTGCTCATGGATTGGAAAAATAAATATTGTCAAAATGTCAATACTACCCAAAGCTATCTACACATTCAATGCAATCCCAATCAAAATTGCACCAGCATTCTTCTCGAAACTAGAACAAGCAATCCTAAAATTCATATGGAACCACAAAAGGCCCTGAATAGCCAAAGTAATTTTGAAGAAGAAGACCAAAGCAGGAGGCATCACAATCCCAGACTTTAGCCTCTACTACAAAGCTGTCATCATCAAGACAGCATGGTATTGGCACAGAAACAGACACATAGACCAATGGAATAGAATAGAAACCCCAGAACTAGACCCACAAACGTATGGCCAACTCATCTTTGACAAAGCAGGAAAGAACATCCAATGGAAAAAAGACAGCCTCTTTAACAAATGGTGCTGGGAGAACTGGACAGCAACATGCAGAAGGTTGAAACTAGACCACTTTCTCACACCATTCACAAAAATAAACTCAAAATGGATAAAGGACCTAAATGTGAGACAGGAAACCATCAAAACCTTAGAGGAGAAAGCAGGAAAAGACCTCTCTGACCTCAGCCGTAGCAATCTCTTACTCGACACATCCCCAAAGGCAAGGGAATTAAAAGCAAAAGTGAATTACTGGGACCTTATGAAGATAAAAAGCTTCTGCACAGCAAAGGAAACAACCAACAAAACTAAAAGGCAACCAACGGAATGGGAAAAGATATTCGCAAATGACATATCGGACAAAGGGCTAGTATCCAAAATCTATAAAGAGCTCACCAAACTCCACACCCGAAAAACAAATAACCCAGTGAAGAAATGGGCAGAAAACATGAATAGACACTTCTCTAAAGAAGACATCCGGATGGCCAACAGGCACATGAAAAGATGTTCAGCGTCGCTCCTTATCAGGGAAATACAAATCAAAACCACACTCAGGTATCACCTCACGCCAGTCAGAGTGGCCAAAATGAACAAATCAGGAGACTCTAGATGCTGGAGAGGATGTGGAGAAACGGGAACCCTCTTGCACTGTTGGTGGGAATGCAAATTGGTGCAGCCGCTCTGGAAAGCAGTGTGGAGGTTCCTCAGAAAATTAAAAATAGACCTACCCTATGACCCAGCAATAGCACTGCTAGGAATTTATCCAAGGGATACAGGAGTACTGATGCATAGGGCCACTTGTACCCCAATGTTCATAGCAGCACTCTCAACAATAGCCAAATTATGGAAAGAGCCTAAATGTCCATCAACTGATGAATGGATAAAGAAATTGTGGTTTATATACACAATGGAATATTACGTGGCAATGAGAAAAAATGAAATATGGCCTTTTGTAGCAACGTGGATGGAACTGGAGAGTGTGATGCTAAGTGAAATAAGCCATACAGAGAAAGACAGATACCATATGGTTTCACTCTTATGTGGACCCTGAGAAATTAACAGGAACCCATGGGGGAGGGGAAGGAAAAAAAAAAAAAACAGGTTAGAGTGGGAGAGAGCCAAAGCATAAGAGACTCTTAAAAACTGAGAACAAACTGAGGGTTGATGGGGGGTGGGAGGGAGGAGAGGGTGGGTGATGGGTATTGAGGAGGGCACCTTTTGGGATGAGCACTGGGTGTTGTATGGAAACTAATTTGTCAATAAATTTCATAAAAAAAAAAATTTAGAAAAAAAAAAAAAAGACTGTCTTCTTGGGGCGCCTGGGTGGCTCAGTCTGTTGAGAGGCCGACTTCAGCTCAGGTCATGATCTCACGATCTGTGAGTTCGAGCCCCATGTCGGGCTCTGTGCTGACAGCTCAGAGCCTGAAGCCTGTTTCAGATTCTGTGTCTCCCACTGTCTCTGCCCCTCCCCTGCTTATGCTCTGTCTCTCTCTCTCTCTCTGTCAAAAATAAATACACATAAAAAATTTAAAAAAAAAAAAGACTGTCTTCTTAGCACTCAGGTTTGTAAACCAAACCACAATAACTACCAAAGATCTCTATGGCTGAATCCCTCTCTATGGCCAACTAATTGTGCACATCACAAGAGAAACTATATGGACAGTGGGCATGGATCCATGCAAACTCTCCCCAAGACTATAGAAAAGAAGTAGACATTTAGAAATTCTACATTCTTGTTTCAAAAGTTGAGATTCTCTGGGTGGCTCAGTCGGTTAAACATGCAACTCTTAACTTCAGCTCAGGTCATGATCTCATACTTTGTGAGATCAAGCTCATGTTGGGCTCTGTGCTGACAGCTGGATCCTGGAGCCTGCTTCAGATTCAGATTCTCCCTCTGTCTCTCTCTACTCCTCCGCCCGCTCGCATTCTGTCTCTCTCTCTCAAAAATAAATGAACATTAAAAATTTTTTTAAATAAAAAAAGAAGTTGATATTCTCTTTTTGGGGGGGTGGGAGGGCAGGTGGAGGAGAAACATAAGTAACTGGTTATACTAATATCCTTTGGGAATAGAGTCCAGGAGTAGAGATCAGAAACGGAGCTTTAACTTATTACTATATACCTTATAGTATTTTTTTTAATTGTCTAACTCTTTATGTGTACAATTCTTTTAAGTCTGCAGGGGATATCTGGGTGTTGGATTTAAGATCTATTTGTATTCATTTTTATAATCCTTTATATTAAATCTTTTTTTAGGTGCACTTAGGTGGCTCAGTTGGTTAAGCGTCCAACTTCACCTCAGGTCATGATGATCTCACCACCAGTAAGTTCAAGCCCCACATCAGTCTCTGCGCTGACAGCTCAGAACCTGGAGCCAGCTTCAGATTCTGTGTCTCCCTCTCTCTCTACCCCTCTCCTGCTCGCACTCTCTCTCTCTCTCTCAAAAATAAACATTTTTTTAAATGTAACAAATCTTTTTTAATGTTTATTTACTTTGACAGAGAGAGCACATGGGGGAGGGGCAGAGAGAGAGGGAGAGAATCCCAAACAGGCTCCATGTTGTCAGCGCAGAGTCTGATGCGGGACTCGATCTCTTGAACCATAAGATCATGACCTAAGTCAAAATCAAGAGTCAGACCCTCAACCAACTGAGCCACCCAGGAGCCCCTTAAATCTTTTAATAAGTGTAATTTTTAATAATTTTCATTTTCCATTGTCACTGGGTCCATTCAGAACCACAAGAGATCATAGAAATCTTTTACTCCAAGACCTTCCTTTTACATATAGAAAACCTGATGCTCAGAATAAAGAACCAGGTTCCTCAAGTCTCTACCCAGTAACTGGTATGGCAAATTCAGGATCTAAGGCCTCCTAACTTTCAATACATCCTACCAAATTTCCTTTCTGCACTTACATATTAATATTCCATAATAAACTTTTTAAAATTCTAAGAGCACCAATATTCTGGATGCCATACCTTAAAAGAAAAGGTACCAAAGTGGAAAACTCAAAGAAGTAATTGTGGGAATTTAAGAAGGCAGTTAATTAGGGATTGGAAGTTTTCTTGTGACCCCTCAATTTCTTTAAAGCAACATAATGAGGAAGGGGTGAGGAACATGTTCTGTATGGCTCTAGAAGGAAAAACTAGGTCCCATGAAAGGAAGTCCAAGAGGACAAATGCCTGTAATCCAACTATCTGCAATGGAGTGGGGTGTGTGTGTGTGTATGCACATGCACGCACAGTGATTTGGAGACTAACATGCCAGTTATGCTGGAGAAAGAGAGATAACCTCAATGTACACCAAAGTCTTTTCCCCTGAGGGCCTAGGCCAGGGTTCTACACACTGTGGGTGTTCCTAGGCACAGGCCACTGTATTGGATCATTCTTTCCCATGCCTCCTTTCATCTGGGAGACACTGCTTCATCCCCTGCAAATCTCCCTATGGAATAAATGAGTTACAGTTGGCTTCACAGAAATAGAACCTTAAATCAGCAGCAATGATTACTGGGCAGTTGAGCAAAGTAAAATCACTGGGCCCCACAAACAGCCAAGGACCAGAACTTCCCAACAGAACTAGGCAAAGCTCAGAAAATGACGAGGCCTCTTTGGTGCATCCCAATCTTTCCATTCCATTACACTATCAATCTCACTGGGTTCTGGTATTTTTATTTTTTGTCTGTTTTCTTGGGGTTTTTGCCCTCAGTTCAAAGTATCCTGCTGGCTCAAACAGCAACAAAGCAGCTAAAATGATCTTAGCCAACGGGTTCTGGGTCCTTAATGCAATGTTAAACAAGTACAGCCTCTAAACTTCCTTAGGGCAAGATTCACCCTTCTGTGAGGAATAAAGTAAGAGGTGAGAGTGACCAGAATAAGAATTGGGCTGAACACTGAGTATGATCCCAAAAAAGGCTATTTTACCGCATTGGTAAGTTTTCTTATTTATATATATAATGGTAAAACATATACAGCATATATCTGAAAACCATGAGCATTGGCCAAAGTATCTGAACTTTGGTACAGTGACCTGCCTTCTGAGTCCCAAGTTCACCAAGTGTAAAACGGGAACAATAATAAATTTCTGCTAATCATCTTCATATTGAGCCAGCTGCAGGTATCCTTACTTAAATCATACAAAAATTCCTCAAACTCAGCATGTCTAAAGCATATTCTTCCTTCTGTGAGCCTACACAATCTTCCAAAGTTCTCTGTTCCTCACTACATCACCACATACATAGTTATAAATCTGAGTCATACTAAATCTATCACCTTTCTTTTTCCTTACACATCCACAATAGTCCAGTTACCAAGCCCTGCCTTTTTTTTTAAATATTTTTTAATGTTTATTTTTGAAGGAAAGAGCGAGAAAGACAGAGTGTGAGCAGGGGAGGAGCAGAGAGAGAGGGAGACACAGAATCGGAAGCAGGCTCAAGTCTCTTAGCTGTCAGCACAGAGCCGGATGTGGGGCTTGAGCCCATGAACCATGAGATCACGGCCTGAGCCAAAGTTGGATGCTCAACCGACTGAGCCACCCAGGCACCCCGCAAGCCCTGCCTTTTAAAAGCGAGTATTATACGGGGTGCCTGGTTGGCTCAGTCAGTGGAGCACATGACTCTTGATCTTGGAGTTGTGGGTTCAAGCCCACAATTCTACATTGGGTGTAGAGATTGCTTAAAAATAAAATCTTTAGGGGTGTCTGGGTGGCTCAGTCAGCTAAGTGTCTGACTCTTGATTTCAGCTCAGGTAATGATCTCACAGTCATGAGATAGAACCCTGTATCAGGCTCTGTGCTGGATGTGGAGCCTGCTTAAGATTTTCTCTCCCCTCTCCCCCTGCCTCTCTCTCTCTCTCTCTCTCTCTCTCTCTCTCTCTCTCTCAAAATAATAATAATAATAATAATAATAATAATAATAATAAATTACTTAAATAAATAAATAAATATTATGCAGTTATTAAAAATAAGATTGAGGGTGCCTGGGTGGCTCAGTCGGTTGAGCGCCCAACTTCGGCTCAGGTCATGATCTCACAGTCTGTGAGTTTGAGCCCTGCATCGGGCTCTGTGCTGACAGTTCAGAGCCTGGAGCCTGTTTCGGATTCTGTGTCTCCCTCGCTCTCTGACCCTCCCCAGTTCATGCTCTGTCTCTGTCTCAAAAATAAAGGTTAAAAAAAAATTTTTTTAATAAGATTGAAAAATATTTTATGCCTTAGAATGATGCTCTAAAAGTATGTATACACATATACACACAGAGGATAAGGTAGGAGGGAGAAAAGAAGGGAGGAAGATAGAAAAAAATCACCAATTGTTTTTTTTTTTTCAACGTTTATTTTATTTTTGGGACAGAGAGAGACAGAGCATGAACGGGGGAGGGGCAGAGAGAGAGACACAGAATCGGAAACAGGCTCCAGGCTCTGAGCCATCAGCCCAGAGCCTGACGCGGGGCTCGAACTCACGGACCGCCGAGATCGTGACCTGGCTGAGGTCGGACGCTTAACCGACTGCGCCACCCAGGCGCCCCTCACCAATTGTTTTTAATAATCACCCAAAGGATGTTGGGAATGAAGTTGTTTTTATTTTTCTCTTTTTGCTTATTGGTACTATATAAACGTTCTACGACTATTTCAAAGGAGAAATTTGTTTTTAATTATGAGAATTAGCTAAGGAAGAGATTCCTTTGAAGAGAACACCATAACAACAAACCCTGTTGTTTCAAGACCAAATGAAGAGGCAGTGGTTAGGACACAGGCCCAGAGCCACACGTCCTGGCCTGAACCCTAGCACAGCCACTTCTCATTATAGAATCTTAGATGAACTACTTATCCTCTGACTCTCAGTTTCTGCTTCTGTAAAATGGCAATAATATCAATACTACCTGCATAGGGTCAATGTGACAAGTAAATGAATTAACACGTGTAAAAATCCCTTAAACAGAACGCATAATACAGCAACGATCTATTAAAATGTTGCTGTTATCAGTAGTGATACTAGCACAACTGTCTTCATCATCATCATCATCATCATCATCCTCTCCATCCTAATCTAGGCCCTCAATTTCTCTCATTTGGACTGTTTCGACAACTTTCAAATTACTCCCCTGCGTCTAGTTTTGCAACATCGTAAATTCATCCCCGGTTAGCAGGAGCCAGATTGACCTGGCTAAGGACAACTCTAACCATGCCACGTTAAAAAAAAAATTTTTAACGTTTATTCATTTTTGAGAGACAGAGACAGAGCGTGAGCAGGGGAGGGGCAGAGAGAGAGAGAGAGATGCAGAATCCGAAGCAGGCTCCAGGCTCTGAGGTGTCAGCACAGACCCTGATGCGGGGCTTGAACTCACAAGCCGTGAGATCACGACCTGAGCCGAAGTCGGCCCCTTAACCAACTGAGCCACCCAGGCACCCCTAACCATGTCACATTATTTATAGAAAATATCTTATCTTAATGTGATATAGAATTACTTACCAGTTCTGCTCTGGCCCCTGTCCACTCTCTTTTCCTCACCTCCAAAATATTTTACTTTGTACTTTATGGTGTGATCACTCCAAACTGCTTCCCACAAACTCTGGTGAATCACCAAATTTCCCACATACCTTCTGGCTTTGCTGATGCTATTTTCT